>NC_133360.1:26468385-26768385 GCF_030506205.2 Paramisgurnus dabryanus
AGTGGCAAGCCAGCTACGCACATTCATAGCGAATAATAATACATATGAAAAGTTCCAATCAGGATTCAGGCCCCACCATAGCACAGAAACAGCGCTGCTTAGAGTTACAAATGACCTCCTATTAACATCCGATCGTGGTGAAATCTCAATCCTTATATTACTAGACCTTAGTGCAGCCTTTGACACAATAGATCACAGAATCCTACTCAATAGACTAGAAAACTATGTTGGCATCAGTGGTCAGGCGCTAGCCTGGTTTAGATCGTATCTAACCAATCGATATCACTTTGTTTATGTAAATGAGGAAGAGTCCTATCACTCCCCCGTTAAATACGGCATACCTCAGGGATCAGTTCCTGGCCCTATCCTTTTCTCGCTATATATGTTACCTATAAGAGACATTGGGCTCTATTTTAACGATCTGAAACGCAAGTGCGAAGCGCAACGCGCAAGTGAGTTTGTGGGCGGATCTTGGGCGCTGTTGCTATTTTCCCGGCGTGAGAAATAACTCTTGCGCCGGGCGCAAATCAATAAGGGGTTGGTCTGAAGTAGGTTCATTATTCATAGGTGTGGTTTGGGCGTAACGTCAAATAAACCAATCAAAACGCTAGCCAACATTCCCTTTAAACGCAAGGGCGCAAGTTCCATGGCGGGTTGCTATTATTATGACGGATTTACCAGGCGCACGCCAGGAGCGGTTCACAGCCGAGGAGACCGACGTCCTTGTACGGGGGAATCCCACGCTTGCCAGCATAAATCGGGCACGCCGTGTAACGGGAGGTGGATCTGCCTCAGGACTTGACGCCAGCAGAGGACATCGCTGCGTCCACCCTCACCGCTGAAAGGGTTTGGGGGCTTTGAAATCGGACCCAAGAAACGCAAGCAAGGTCCAACCCCAAAGTACACTTACAAATCAAGTTCATATACATTAAGGTTTCTTATGAAAACATTTTAACTATTATTTACATAAAATAAACGTAATACAGCCACACAACAAAGTTATGAAAATATTTTAATCGTTATTTGCATGAGAATAAATAAAAACTATCACCACAATGCTCACCACTATGATTCCCCTTATCTCGTGTATTAATATTTTTAAGTGTAACAATTTATGATTTGCAAAAATAACTGTTGCATCTGTGTAGATTAGATAAGCAAAGTGTATGCGCGTTGTGCACGCTATACATTATGGTCAAGCATGCGCCCTTAAAATAGCATAATGAACCACGCGCAACGCGCCACTGACTTTAGACTAGTTTTTTTTGGTTAGTAGCGCAATTGTTTTTTGGAACTGCAAAATAGCATAAGAGATGGTTTGCGCCGCAACACGCCTCCTTTTTGCGCTGAACCGCCCAGGGAGCGCAAGTTCATTCTCTAGTTTGCTGACGTGCATCTGTGGAGGGAAAAACCCCGCTGTGCGCCGGCGCAAAATACGAATGATACATGCGTCACGGACAAAGTCAATTGCGCTGGGTGCAAGATAGGGCCCATTATCAGGAAACATAACATTAGTTTTCACTGCTATGCGGATGATACCCAGCTTTACATCTCGTCACATCCTAGCGAAACACACCCGTTTGCTAAGCTAACAGACTGCATTAGTGATTTTAGGGACTGGATGGCACATAACTTTCTTATGCTAAACTCCAATAAGACTGAGATACTTATTATTGAACCAAATCGCTCCAAACATAATATGTCAGATTACAAGTTGCCCATAGATGGCTGCACGGTGGTGCCATCTTCCATGGTTAAGAATTTAGGCGTAATGTTTGAAAGCAATCTATCTTTTGATAGTCATATCTCTAACGTCCAAATAATGTTCGAGTATCAGACACAGTCGAACAATTTAAATCTAAACTTAAGACATTCTTCTTTAACAAAGCATTCACATAGAATGTCCAGTAAATGTACTTTTCCCGCAGTAGTTATTTTGTCTAGAACAAAGCACTCACATACCTCATATGGGTAATTTACTCTTGCCGCAATAGTTAGCCTGTCTGGAACCGAGCTGAATTAAACCACTATAATGTATGACACTTGCATTACATGCGAACGGCCCCTACGCTAAAAGAATTCTCTTTTTGTCTCCCTGTCTCGTCCTCGACACTGAGGACAATGAGACAAACAGACCCAGTTCCTGTTACTGTGAAGGTCATCGCACCACTGATCTACTGGCTGTCCTTCAACGTGATGCCCAACCGATGCGCGACCAACGGCCACCGGCTGAACCAGTTTAATCCGCTTACCCGATTCCTATCCCTACCATGTCTATATATTATAAATATAAATATTAATTTCTCCCTAGGGTTTTTTGTCCTTCTAGGATTTCTTCCCATTGGGTTTTCTCCTAGGGGGTTTTTTAGTCCCAGGGAGAGTCAGCCAACTTTGGCTTAACTTAGCACTTTACTGTATACGTTACATTATTAATATGCTCGCATACACGTTTTTTTATCCTTAGCCGCTATATTCTACTTCTTATACTATGTATTGATTTTCAATGTTCTCCTCTACATCTACTCATGTAAAGCTGCTTTGCAACAATTAACAATTGTGAAAAGCGCTATATAAATAAAATTGAATTGAATATTCTTGAGGTCATAAAAGCGAGGATAAGCTTCTCTGCATCTGATGCAGACAGCATAATGGTGTATTTTTGAGATATTTCTAAAATGAAAGAAAGGATAAGGATGGAAAAAGGATAAAGATGGTAATTAAAACATGGCATTAAACATTAAAAACTCAATGTATATACAGTATGTACTCTCAGAATCAAACTACAAAAGTTGTCCCTGGGGCTAACAGGGTAAATACCTCAAAAAATACCTAATGAGTTATAAATCAACACATTGCCCATTAATTAAAAGATTGTTGACCTTTCAGCATGATCCCACGATGTCCCTCAACGACTTTGCATGCGTGTTTTGGAGTTACAGCGAAAAAGACTGGAGTACAAAAGGCTGCACGAAAACAAAGAGCTTCTCAGGCCACACACAGTGCAGCTGTAGATTTGAACATGAAGAAAATCAACATGAAGAAAATTTTGAAAATAATAACTTAAATAAGAACTTTGCAGTCCTGATGGTAAGATACATTTATGGTCAAATAATTTATTAAAGTAAATATATACATTGCAGTGATCATAATGTCTGTCAGGGACCCATAAAATGTTTTAAAATATTGTCTTTTTGCAGTCTATCAATATAAACTTTCAGTATTCAGAAGAATTACACTGGATCAGCATTGCCGGCTGTACTCTTTCTATATTGGGTCTGGCTGTCACAGCAGTTTACCAAATTGCAACCAGGTAAAAACAGTCAAGAAAGTCAAGCATGGCTTTTTTCTCATTTGTTTAATATATTCATAAACTCTTTAATACAGGAAGTCAAGGGGATGCAGCCCGACTCTGCTTTTGGTGAACATCTGCTTGAGCATGATGATTTTCTATCTTCTCTTCATCTTTGGCATAAACAACCCTGTCGTACATGCAAAAGTGTCTAAAGTTGCAGCAGAAAATCGTATTCCTGTGTCAGACTATCATCGATACTCTGACGAGGGTCCTTGTACGGCATTTACAGCCTTGATTCATTACTTCTTGTTGGCCACATTCACTTGGAATACTCTGTATGGAATTAATGTGTTCCTTATTTTCAAAACAACCACAATATCTGGAACACCCCCATGGTTTCCCAAGGTGTCCATAGCAGTCGGCTGGGGTAGGAAACTCAGAAAGTCTTATTGTTTAACCTACACTTTTAGTAAAAAATGTCTGTCAACTGTAACTGGGGCGGTACCCTTCAAAAAGGTTCTATTATGTACCATTCGTTACAGATTTGTATACATTTGTACTACTGAGATACTATTATGAACTATTTACAGTAGGGACAAATGCAGACTTTTTAAAAGGGTACATCCCCAATGCTAGGGTTCATATTTTGACTATAAGGTTAGTTAATGTATCTGTAGTGTTGTGAGGACAAGCATAAGAATCCTGGCTATAAAGTGTTAATATACAGTACAATGACATTACTGAGTGCCTATAAAACTTTTTCTGTCTCAGGGTTTCCCGCCATCATTGTTGGTCTCTCACTGGGTTTCACTTACAGAGTCGACGATCCTTTAGGTTATCGACAAGAAGAGTTGTAAGTACCAATATCTGGGGATTTCACTGATTTAAATTAAAATATCTTGGTTCCATGTTGACACTAGTAATACATTATGGATGCCACAGTATTTGATCACTAAATGCTTGCAGTACTGATTTTATGAGTTCACTTGTCATACAGTTGCTGGTTGGCTTTCTTGGACCCCAAACATAATTTCAGTTTGAGGAAGCCAATGTTCTGGGCATTTCTGCTTCCTTTGGGTATCATGCTGTTCTCCAACATGGCAATATTGCTGCATTTCTCTCTGAACATCTGCAAGACCAAACCTAATTTAAACAGGTACCTTTTATTTTAGACACATACTCTCAGAAGTAATACA
The DNA here is from genome assembly GCF_030506205.2 of Paramisgurnus dabryanus. Classification (NCBI taxonomy): domain Eukaryota; kingdom Metazoa; phylum Chordata; class Actinopteri; order Cypriniformes; family Cobitidae; genus Paramisgurnus; species Paramisgurnus dabryanus. Next base: position 26,472,874 of record NC_133360.1, read on the forward strand.
TTAATGGTAATTAGCTTGTACAATCTTGTTTGTCCTGATAACACTTTTGTTGTCCAGTTCGCGTCAAACTCCTCTAAAGAAGAAGATTCTGAGTAGTTTTTCTCTGGCTGTGATGCTTAGTCTAATGTGGTTCACTGGTTACATTTTGCTTTTCACCCATGAACCAACTCTCCACTGCACCCTGAGCATAGTTTTTTGTGTCTGCAACACAACACAGGTTTGATAATTAAGTTTTTCAAACCATTTCCCTTTTGGAATCAGCAAGGCATCAGCACGGATTTATCATCACTAAACTGAAAATATGTTCCATTCAACTAATAAATACAAGATTATGGTTATCATTAGAATAACTAAAGCGGGCATTGTTACAATTATTTGCATTTACACTAAAAACAATGATTACCACATCACTACACTGTAAAAAAATCCTTGGTGCCCTGTAAGCCAGACCATGCTAAAATATCTACAAACAGGAAGTAACCAATGAAGCGGTACACAGTCAATACTTGGGAGAGGGCGTTACATCAAAAAAGTTTAAGTAATTGTAAATTTAAATTGATTAACTTTAAATATTTAAGTGCAACAAGGAATTTTTACAGTGTAGTAATGCACATGGACTCCTATTTTACACACTTCATTTTGGCAATTTACATTTGCACTCAACTTTATTTTTCATTATCACAAAGCCTTGCAATGTAAAATAAATGCATTTTAACTAAACTTCATTGCTTGTAAATTTAATCTGCAATGCTTGCAATGATATTAATTAGATTTTTTCTATTTCCGAAGGGCATACAAATATTTATTTTATTCACTCTGAGATCCGTAATAAAATCATATCCAGCCATTCTCAAGGCCATGAATGCACCCAACATTGGCATTCACAGGAAAGTAGTCCTTCTATGGAAAGTTAAGGCAAAAGAAAATAATGAAACCTACAGACCCACTGATCCTGACTCCACCGGGAAGCCTTAGGTCATCAATGGTAATAACTGGACACATAATGTATCATGCTAATGTATCAAGTATGCTTTTTACTAAACACACACTGTACATTTCGAACAAGCAGATCTCTCTGTCATTTTGAACATCAAGTTCAAAAAAATAGTTAAGAGTGCAATCTTTTTACTATTGAACAGATTTTACAGATGTAATGTTGATTTTATACAGTATTGCTGCTTTGTGACCATGACAAACAAATAAAAATGTGTGTCACATTTCATTATAGAGCTGAAGGAGATCATTGGAGGCTGTGCTGATCACATCACATCACATCAGTATAAAGGCACAACCTGTGAAGTGAATCTTATGTTAAATGGATGCTGAGAAAGGGGGATACCAACTTGAATTATGGTGGATGTATGTGTGATGGGTGTCATTATTTTAGAAATTCAGTTTGATTTCATTTAGTATGCAACTCAGTTTTATATAACAGGCATTTTAGATGCGTATCAATTTCTTAAAATGATTCAATTTTGATGTTGTAATTGCATTAAATCTTTTTCTTATTTAGAAACCAATCACAGGCAACAATTTTCACAGTTAAAGTTGAACAATAAAATAATTATCGTTACAATTACAGACAATTATTTTCCCAGTTATTATCAATAACATACATCTTCTGAAACAATTGCAATAATACCATGTAGTCCATATATTGCATATTTTCTGTTTTTCTTTTCATCTCTCCTTTCAATACTAATACAGTATGTATTTTAAAGCTGCTTTTCAATAATGCAAAATTTTGAAAAGTGCTATAGAAACAAAACATACATTTATATGATATTGATTTGTATTCTGAAGCTTGGTTACTGACTTTGTAAAAATTCCTTGTTAAACTAAAACATTTAATCAAGTTGATATAAAAATTGTGGAGGAGTTGCTATAAATGACAAAAAGTTAAGTTGAAATAACTTAATTCAGCTTTATTTTTTCATAATTTTTAATTTTTATTTAAATTCAGAGTACATTGCAAGGTTGCCAACAAAATAGCCCACTGTCCTTACGCCAAACCCCAAGACTTAGAAATGCCACTACCATCCCTAAAATACATGAACTTTTATGCAAAACACGCATTTTCTTCTTACAGTAAATAAATAATTAATATTATATAATATATTATAAACACTGATTTTATAAATAAATTCTTCCACCTTTAACCTGCTGACAAAACACAACAGTTTAAAAGTGGCCCAGTTCTGTGTGAAAACCGTGGACTTGGCAACACTGCTGTATTGTTAATGCAATAACTTTTTAAGGCTTATATTTTGTAGTATTTTTTGTTATTTTTAACATACTTTGAATCTAATTTTTAATGTCTTAAACATTGATAGTTTTACATTTATTCAGATGTATCTCAAATTGTAATAACAGAATAAATGTAAAATAAATAAATAAATGGTATATTAAATAATTAAGACTCTTTTGTCATATTTTGTAAATTGGTGTTTTAAAAATGGATAATAAGTGGCTGCATAAGCATTGTGTCCAACTGTTCATAATTCATTGAACTGAGGTCTTGCCTAGTTTACTGTTGTAATGTTGATGGTAATGACTGCCATGATGGAAATATTTTCAATTGTTTTTTTATTACTGACTGTAAGAATGAATGTACTGGTTATTAAAATGTGATTAATGGAAAGACAATGGCATTTGAACTACTGAATCCAGTCAGGGATTCTTTATATCCACCAGGAGGAGCCATTTACAGTACAAGTAATTACACATATGATACGTCTAGAACAGGGGTTCTCAAAGTTTACATTCAAAGGTCCAAATCTGAATTCTCATCATTTTCATAGGTCCGGAAAAAATGGTTACTACAAAAATTGTCAAGCATAGTAATAACTTTATGTAAATCATTTGTTTATATAACAAATCAACACAAATGGTTTGGGAAAAACATAACAAGTGTATTTTGCATTTAAAGTAAAAACATTTTTTAAACATAAACACAAGAAATATGCCAAAAGTAACCAGGTGCAAGATACAGAGCAACCTAATGAGAGAAATGGCACTGTTTGTTTTCCATCAGATGCATAAACCATGGCAAAAAAAGTGTGGTTGGTAGGCAGAGACACTGACCAAAATTAGGGGTGCACCCAGGGGTTAAATTGGGATTTGTTATGTGGGGGGTCTCTGCGGGGAGGGGTACTTCAAGGGGTAACATGTTTAATACTGATGATAGCAAAGCCACTGGTGTGTTTCAATGACATTCTGGACCTCTATAGGATTTGATAAGTTTCAGCTTTAAAGCTGTGCCAGAGGTTGACCCAAAATATTTTAAAAAGAGCTTCTGAATTTTAAATGATGCAAATCTATGAGTTTGACACCCTATATCCATTTGTTGCACATGTCATTATGCACAATTGATCAAATTTTAAAGGAAGTTAAAAGAATTAACCTCCTTGAATAATTCTAGGCATAAGATAGGCTACCCCAAAAGACTCAATTAACAAGAAGAGGTACAACACACAGTACTGTATCAGCAACATGTCTTAGAAATTAGCCATAGAGATTCCCTATGCTGGTCAGCAGCTAAAACAATCATATAGTTAGGTTTGATTTGTGTAATCAAAATACATTATTTTATTCAACTATACAATAGTTATATCCAGTGTTATCCTTAACATAATGTAATTAGATGAGAGACATACATACTTTAATCCTTTACACGTTTCTAGTCTTCTATGAAGTTTTCTCGACGTGGGCACCATTCTTACCTCTCTGTCTCTCTCTCTGTCTCTCTCTGTCTCTCTCTCTCTGTCTCTCTCGTCAAATGATCCTGCGTGAGAGCGCGTTCTTGAAGTTTTGAGTGTTTTCGCTTGAGCTGCATAACTTGCGCGAAGACGCATTTAAAGGGAAATGCGCGTGTTTTCGCGGCAACTGCGGCGCCCAATTCGCGTCATTTTCATCGCCTCGTGCGAGGACGCGCCTGGTTGCGTCTTTGCATTGACTTTGTATGTAATCTGCTCGCGCAAATCGTTAAACTTGCGTTGGTGAGTATGCATCATAATGAATGAAAACACATTATTCCCTTCGCGTCAGTGCACACGCACCAGCGCAGCGGGTACACTGGCAAGAGCAGAGCGAGACCTTCAGCCTATGTGCCGGGGCTTAGCCCCGGACGGCCCCGGCCCAATTTAAACCCTGGGTGCACCTATAAATTGGCTGATGATGCTTGTTGTGTCAAACTCAGTTCCCCCTATGTTTCCCTTTAGTGTAGTGTTTTTATAGCGTTTTCATCACGTTACATTTAGAAAGATTAAAGATTTGAATTGGTTATACTAAAAGGCAATTATATCATGTATTTTATAATACAATTTATTAAATATTTCATACATTTGACAGTTTTCTATTAGGGTATTTCTTTTAAAATATAGCCTGTCTTTTTCTTTTTTTTTCTTTACTGGTTGTTTTTTAAATGTTATGTTTGCATACATAATAAATATATACAGGGTGCGATTTGTGAAAAAAACAGAGGGGGGGATGTTTTCAGAGGCGTCGATTTCGGCGACGGTGGGTACTCACCATATTTCGTCATGAGTTATTTTGAACCCACCACTAGTTTTTACTTTTTTGACTGTTTTCAGTGGTTATGAAGAGCAATATGAGAGAGAAATTTGGTAATCATTGTCCGACCTAACAAAAATCCATTATAATATATTTTTTTTATATATATTTCTAATTAAAATATTTCTAATATTCAGAAATGCGCTCTCCGCTCACGAGCTCTGATCGGAACAAACCCGAACCTCACTGTCTGCTGAACTTGCGCAGAAACATCAAAATAACCAGCTTTTTAAAATGGTTTTAAACTAAACATTTAGACTATTTTAGAGCAAATTATGAGCTTATTGACGATTTTTTATCATTCTTGAAATAATGCGTCTGTTCACAGCACATTTCAAAACATTTTAATTCATAAAAATAAATCAAGAGAACATTAACTTCATCACTGCATTTGCAGGAATTGTAAAAAAATTCTTAAAGGCATTCCATGCAGTTTGATGTTTTTGTCAAACAGCGACCCCTAGAGTCACTGGGGAAAACTTGCAACTGTCGTAATTTCGCACGCCCACTCTGTACGTACCTGTTAGGATAGTGTTGGGCGTGAGATGGACTTCGAAGATAATGACCAGGGAATGTTTCACAGTTTCATACAAATATTAGGCTACTGCATGTCTACTAAACTACAGATGATGGTAATAGGATAATATGAAGTTTATGCCAAGTGTAGAGTAGGCATATAATAATAAAAGTAGCCTACCGCGTTTGCTGGCTTATTACGTTTTTACAAGATTGCAGCTTAATCACAAGTAAACAGTCTATAGTCTAACGTTATGTCTACTGTATAATTTCATTTGTTTTTTAATTGTAATGTAAACATTACAAAATGTATTGACAAAGTTAATTGTATACGTTGCATTATTTCATAACATTGGCCGTTATTCGTTGGCCATAAGCAATCGAAATTAGACAAATGACTACGTACACATCACAACACAACACTTGAGTTTAGATGGCCAAAAAAACATGTAAGAGAAACGAGTGTTTGTTAGCAAGTCTGCTAAATGCTCTTATGATCGTAAGCTAGCTAGACCCTTGTTGAAGTTATTTTACTGGTCTAATTATCAACACTGGATGAATGAACAGCTTAGTAAAAAAATACACACTACAAGCAAGCGCAACCACATACAACATAGACCGCAAACAAATTTACAAATAAAAGATTTACTTACTTGTCCATCAACAAGATCCCCAGATCAGCATCCCTTTTGCATCCAGGGCTGTCTATTAGCTCACGCCAACGAGTAAAAACCTGACCGCGTGGGACTCTTGTCCGGTTCCTAACTCGGTCAGATTCTCTTTTTCGCTTTCTACTCTCTTCCGAACGGATTTTCTTAGCTGTTTCCCTCATCGAGCATCACGTCTCAAATGCGCGCGTGCAGTTGTTGTTACAGGCTTGTTGTTACAGGCTTGTTTGACTTCGTGCAGCGCTGCAGGAACCAACAGCCGGATGACGTCAAAGTGCCGTCTCGGATCATTCTCGCGGTACTTTTACGTCATCCGACTACCGGTTCTTGCAGCGCTGCACGAAGTCGAACAAGCCTAACGTGTGTGACGTCGTTGCCGTAAAGCAAGTCGTGATTCTCGCGAGATTTGTCAGGGGCGGTTCTCTCAAGCTTGCATTGCTGGTTTTGGTAGCGGCGTCCTTCCCGAGCTTCAACAGGGGGATGATTCGCCATACTATGACTTCGTTTACCATCGAAATGACTTTGAAGCTGTTATATTAAGGTAAAATAACTGCATAGTGTGTCTTTAACTCATGAAGCAGCCTAACGCAATATTTTTACACTAATAGTTTATCTTTCCCCACACATATGAACTGTGATCATGCACAACGAAAAAACACGCAAGAATTAAATCTTGAATGGCAAAACTGTATGGCACAACGTAGTGTCAACTTAAACATATATGAACAATGTATTGATTGCAAAGTTAAACCATAACAGTAGAAACAGCTTTACTGCTGCTTTTAAAGTAATAACATTAACTTTACACCGCAATGCTGAGCTACAGTGAAATGATAGAAAAGACAGATGCATTATGTCAATTAGCCTCATTTGCGCAAACTGGACGCGCCCGCGCCTCGCTAAACGCCTCATCTGCATTTATCATGTGTCACTTCTGCCATTCTCAGTGGTGTGACTGGGACACTTACTCTGCTTGTCATCATAAACAGATTATCAGATTGTGATGTTTATTCTCGCTTTATTAATATGCGGATGAATATGCTGCCTTCCATCGTTTCGACACACAGCTCCATAACCATCTCGCATGTGTTGATAGGCTTTTACTCGTGAGGTGTAACCGGGTCTGTAACCAATCAGGTAGCGCCGTGGGCGGGACATTGAGCAAGTCTTCAGAGTGGTGAATACAGAGAGGCTGCGCGGCAGCTGTATCAGAGCCAGCCAAAGCAGCGCATTTTAAAACAAAATTGACTTTATTCAAACCACGGATCCGTGATAAGTTTTGTGATCCGTCTCGCCACTAGTGTAGTAGCACTGATCACTTTGAGGGGGGGATAAATTTATCCCCACCGGGGATAAAAATTATTAAGCAGAGGCAGGGATACATTGACCAGAAAGGGGGAAATCCCACGCATCCCCCCCAGCAAATCGCACCCTGAATATATATTATACATATAATATGATTCATACTGTAAAAATAATTGACTTACCATTAAGAACAATACAGATACATTACAGAAATGCACACATATAGATCTTTATTTAAAACTTTAAATATATAAATAATAAAACTTATAACGTGATAAAAACGCTATAAAAAACACTACACTGAAGGGAAAAAAAGGGGGAACAGACTTCGACACAACATGCTTGCTATGCTTCTCAATGAATTATGAATTATTTCAATGAATCAGTGAAATACCGCTACATCCAAAAGCCAGGGGGCGCTCTCGGGCAGAAACTTAATATGCGCTGCAGACGAAGAACTAGACACACACAGCTCCAGGAAATGTCTTAAGGTTATATTTATATTGCTGTTCTTCAAACCTTTTCAGGTATTTTCATGATAATAAAGAATATGTATAAAGATTATGTTTGACGAGTGTTGCTTTTTCAAATGCATGTTTTAAACGACTCAAACCAACAGTGATTTCAGATTGATAAGGACTTAATGATCAAAAGCCGTAGTACATGAAGTAGCTGTGCATAATATCTGGGTGTGATGGCTACAGCGTGACACAGGAAAGTTTTTAATAACTCGTTTTATTTTCGGACCAGGACTACTCTTAAATCTAAAAAGAAAAGAAAACTAAACGAATGGTTTACAAGTTTAATATGCATTTGTAAAGTAGCAAATGCACACATTTAATCAATCACATGGAAATTAATGCACTTGTACTATGAAGTGGACGCGGGTCCGGATCAAGTTCCCGTCGGGTCCGGATCCGGACCGGAGTCCGGACTTTGAGAACCCCTGGTCTAGAAGATAGGCCTTTACTGATCAGCCACAACAACCAAAACCACCAAGTACGTCCTCCTTGTGCTGCCAAAACAGCTCTGATGTGACTTTCTCTTGAATGCGTCCGGTGTTATCTGGCACTACAACATTAGAAGGAGATCCTTTAAGTCCTGCAAGTTGCAATGTGAGGGATTAATATATTGAATTTATTTGTACAGTACATCCCACAGATGCTCAATGCGATTGAGATCTGGGAATTTTTGATGCAAAAGCAACATCTTGAACTCTTTGACATGTTCATCAAACCATTCCTAGACAATTGCAGGGTGCATTATCTTACTCAAGAAGGCCACCTCCACCAGGGAACACTGTTGCTATGAATGGGTATACATGGTCTGCGACAATCTTTAGGTAGGTGTACGTGTTAAAGAAACATCCACATGAATACCAGAACCATTGTATCAGTTTAGCTTTACATGGGCGAGGAAGGAGGGGGAGGAGGAGAGAGAGCATTTTTCTTTTGGTTGACCAATAAATGTAATATTACATTCTTTACTTAAAATTGAAACACCATTCAAACATAACTGAGATAATGGAAAAAACAAAACAAAACAAAAAACATCCAATTTCTAAAAATAACATCCAAATTAATCCTTAAGATGATTTTGTTGAATGAAAAGATTTCATGCTAACAGAGCTTGTTAATAAAATCTAGCCAGTTTAGCAGGTTTTTTACCAGTGTGGAATAATTAAATTTCATCAAAAGAGAGGCCATCTACTCATTTACATATATTATTTGGGATACATAACCACAAAGCGAATTATTTATAATCATAATTTAGAAGTGTGACAGGTCGCCAATTCTCAATTATAGTTGAACCTACAATTCCCTATGGAGAAACCTATAGAGACCGTGCTGTTGTAATAAGGCAAAGTAACGTCACAGACCAAACTAATCAATAATGACGTTCGTTGAACGCTGTTTTTATTATTGAATATTATTGACATTTCAATTAGTTGTTGTAGCCCTACACTATTCTGTGGAAACCAACATGTGATGTTTTATTTCTTGTAATTCATAACAAGACACCCACTTTAAAGTTGAAATAAGATTGTAATTATTTTAAATTCATTGATTGATTTATTTACATTTCAGTAGCATTTGTTGTGCTTCTGTTCTGTAAATCAAACCAACATTCAAATTTTATGAATGAAACAGAAATAAAACATAGCTTATCTTCTTGTTAGTGCCTCATTGTAGCTATTTCCTTCTCATTGTCTACTCTGACGTTTGTAAACCAGGCATCACATAATCAAAACCACACAACCAGACAGTCAGTATCAGTTCAATAGTCTTTCATGTTTCATGTTAGTAGGTTCATCCAATGTTTGAATAATGCACTGTTGCCTGATCCTCATCTTTATCTTAGGTAAGTTTGTTTTTTAATATATTTCAACTATTATCTGAATTAATAATAATAATAAATATGAAAGCAATGATAACTTGCATGAAGATATTCATATATAATGTTTTCAATTATAGATTAATTAGGCCTATTTTAGGGTTTAAGTAATATTATTAATTTGATAAGTTTGATTGTTTTTACTATCATGTATTTTAGTACACAGTACAGTAAGGCATTTTTTTCTTTTTTTACTTGTTAATTCGTGTTTCTGTTATCTCTATACACACCTTACATGACTGATTTGTTCTTCTTTGCATATTATTATTTACATAGTGTATTATTTAAATGATGTTATATATAAATTTACCCAAAGTTCACAACAGAATACTGTAAACAAAGAATAATACAAACATATTAAGGGGACTGCACTATTTTTGTGTATGCAGTTGTTACCGAAAAACTAGTTTATGATGATTTTTAGTCATTAACTCATGTTCATGTCGTTCAAAAGTTGTATGACTTTCTGGGTTCTGCCAATTTCATATAATTTTCATATATAATTTTTTGAATAATGCATGCAATGACGATCTGATACAGAACATACACTTTTAAAAAATAAAGGTGCTACAAAGGGTTCTTCACAGCAATGCCATTTGGTTTTTAAAATAATAAGAATTTCTGATTATCCAAATGTACGAGTGCAATGTCTTTACGTTCACCTTTTTGTTTTCTGCACATCAGATTTCTGACCAGCGGTAGTATGCTATATAAACAATTCCAGGTAAATTCCTAGCTAGTAGCAAAAACGTTACTCTGATGGTAACTTTAGATAAAGTTGACAGACTTGAGGGTGGTTCATGGCCAGCATAAGCGTTAAACTGAACTGTTATCCTGATAATCAGAAGTCTGGCTAAACAAGACTAATAATTTTGTGTCTTTAAACAGCTGTTTTTGGACAGGGTTGGTCTCAAAACAATACCATCAGTAACAGCACCGTAGAACCACTCAACGTCTCAACATTACCTGTCTTAACAACCGTGGTCTCACCATCACCTCTCTTAACAACTTACGTCTTACCATCAACTGTCTTAACAACCAACGTCTCACCATCACCTGACTTTACAACTGACGTCTCACCATCACCTGTCTTAACAACCGATGTCTCACCATCACCTGTCTCAACAACCGACGTCTCAACATCCCCTGTCTCAACAACCGACGTCTCAACATCCCCTGTCTCAACAACCGACGTCTCAACATCCCCTGTCTCAACAACCGACGTCTCAACATCCCCTGTCTCAACAACCGACGTCTCAACATCCCCTGTCTCAACAACCGACGTCTCAACATCCCCTGTCTCAACAACCGACGTCTCAACATCCCCTGTCTCAACAACCGACGTCTTAACATCCCCTGTCTCAACAACCCACGTCTCAACATCACCTGTCTCAACAACCGACGTCTCAACATCCCCTGTCTCAACAACCGACGTCTCAACATCCCCTGTCTCAACAACCGACGTCTCAACATCCCCTGTCTCAACAACCGACGTCTCAACATCACCTGTCTCAACAACCGACGTCTCAACATCCCCTGTCTCAACAACCGACGTCTCAACATCCCCTGTCTCAACAACCGACGTCTCAACATCACCTGTCTCAACAACCGACGTCTCAACATCACCTGTCTCAACAACCGACGTCTCAACATCACCTGTCTCAACAACCGACGTCTCAACATCACCTGTCTCAACAACCGACGTCTCAACATCACCTGTCTCAACAACCGACGTCTCAACATCCCCTGTCTCAACAACCGACGTCTCAACATCCCCTGTCTCAACAACCGACGTCTCAACATCCCCTGTCTCAACAACCGACGTCTCAACATCCCCTGTCTCAACAACCGACGTCTCAACATCCCCTGTCTCAACAACCGACGTCTCAACATCCCCTGTCTCAACAACCGACGTCTCAACATCACTTGTCTCAACAACCGACGTCTCAACATCACCTGTCTCAACAACCGACGTCTCAACATCACCTGTCTCAACATCCGACGTCTCAACATCACCTGTCTCAACAACCGACGTCTCAACATCACCTGTCTCAACAAGCGACGTCTCAACATCACCTGTCTCAACAACCGACGTCTCAACATCACCTGTCTCAACAACCGACGTCTCAACATCACCTGTCCTAACAACCGACGTCTCAACATCACCTGTCTCAACAACCGACGTCTCAACATCACCTGTCCCAACAACCGACGTCTCAACATCACCTGTTCTAACAACCGACGTCTCACCATCACCTGTCTCAACAACCGACGTCTCAACATCACCTGTCTCAACAACCGACGTCTCAACATCACCTGTCTCAACAACCGACGTCTCAACATCCCCTGTCTCAACAACCGACGTCTCAACATCACCTGTCTCAACAACCGACGTCTCAACATCACCTGTCTCAACAACCGACGTCTCAACATCACCTGTCTCAACAACCGACGTCTCACCATCACCTGTCTCAACAACCGACGTCTCACCATCACCTGTCTCAACAACCGACGTCTCACCATCACCTGTCTCAACAACCGACGTCTCAACATCACCTGTCTCAACAACCGACGTCTCAACATCACCTGTCTCAAAAACCGACGTCTCAACATCACCTGTCTCAACAACCGACGTCTCAACATCCCCTGTCTCAACAACCGACGTCTCAACATCCCCTGTCTCAACAACCGACGTCTCAACACCCCCTGTCTCAACAACCGACGTCTCAACATCCCCTGTCTCAACAACCGACCTCTCAACATCACCTGTCTCAACAGCCGACGTCTCAACATCCCCTGTCTCAACAACCGACCTCTCAACATCACCTGTCTCAACAACCGACGTCTCAACATCCCCTGTCTCAACAACCGACGTCTCAACATCACCTGTCTCAACAACCGACGTCTCAACATCCCCTGTCTCAACAACCGACGTCTCAACATCACCTGTCTCAACAACCGACGTCTCAACATCACCTGTCTCAACAACCGACGTCTCAACATCACCTGTCTCAACAACCGACGTCTCAACATCACCTGTCTCAACAACCGACGTCTCAACATCACCTGTCTCAACAACCGACGTCTCAACATCCCCTGTCTCAACAACCGACGTCTCAACATCCCCTGTCTCAACAACCGACGTCTCAACATCCCCTGTCTCAACAACCGACGTCTCAACATCCCCTGTCTCAACAACCGACGTCTCAACATCCCCTGTCTCAACAACCGACGTCTCAACATCCCCTGTCTCAACAACCGACGTCTCAACATCCCCTGTCTCAACAACCGACGTCTCAACATCCCCTGTCTCAACAACCGACGTCTCAACATCCCCTGTCTCAACAACCGACGTCTCAACATCCCCTGTCTCAACAATCGACGTCTCAACATCACCTGTCTCAACAACCGACGTCTCAACATCCCCTGTCTCAACAACCGACGTCTCAACATCCCCTGTCTCAACAACCGACGTCTCAACATCCCCTGTCTCAACAACCGACGTCTCAACATCCCCTGTCTCAACAACCGACGTCTCAACATCCCCTGTCTCAACAACCGACGTCTCAACATCCCCTGTCTCAACAACCGACGTCTCAACATCACCTGTCTCAACAACCGACGTCTCAACATCACCTGTCTCAACAACCGACGTCTCAACATCACCTGTCTCAACAACCGACGTCTCAACATCACCTGTCTCAACAACCGACGTCTCAACATCCCCTGTCTCAACAACCGACGTCTCAACATCCCCTGTCTCAACAACCGACGTCTCAACATCCCCTGTCTCAACAACCGACGTCTCAACATCCCCTGTCTCAACAACCGACGTCTCAACATCCCCTGTCTCAACAACCGACGTCTCAACATCATCTGTCTCAACAACCGACGTCTCAACATCACTTGTCTCAACAACCGACGTCTCAACATCACCTGTCTCAACAACCGACGTCTCAACATCACCTGTCTCAACATCCGACGTCTCAACATCACCTGTCTCAACAACCGACGTCTCAACATCACCTGTCTCAACAAGCGACGTCTCAACATCACCTGTCTCAACAACCGACGTCTCAACATCCCCTGTCTTAACAACCGACATCTCAACATCACCTCTCTTAACAACCAACATCCCAACCCCGGTGTGCAAAAATGGAAACTTTACAGCTGGGTTTTGCCTCTGTACAGATGATTGGAGTGGAGCCTCCTGCAACATTTGTAAAACTATTAAAATATTTCATAATATGTAGCCATTATTATACAGTGCAAATGTATGTTAAGTAAATGAGATCTTGATGGTTTACAGAATATAAATAAAAGTGAATGTTGTGTGACTAAGCTTATTACAAAGTATAGACGGTTTCAGCAGCCACAACATAAACAAATGGCTTTTGTGGATGTACCGCAACTTCCGGTAGACTTGCACATAGAATCAATAACAACTGGGCCCTTTTAACTCTTTCCTCGCCATTGACACGTTATCTCGTCAATTAAGAGAAAACATTTGCATGAAAAACGTGTTCCTGATAAGTTTTTAAGGTTATCTGTAATAACGTGGTTATCGTGATATTATAGTTTGAGTAATTATCGTGATTACCGAATTTATAAAAAACTGAAGCAAAAATGTATTAAAAATGTTAAACTTAACATTTTAAAAATTTTATGTTTTTGTAATCGTTCTGAATCTGATATCTAACAAAAATTCCTTTACAAAAATGTTATTATTTCAGCTTCTTGCTAAATAATAAATATTTTTGAAGAAACATACCGAGATTTAAGAGGTTATAAGCAGAGAAAACATATATATATATATATATATATATATATATATATAGATAGATAGATAGATAGATAGATAGGCTGAAACTTTTTCCCCATTTTGTTTGTTTATTGTTTTAATTGAAAGCAGAAGGTCTGTTCTTTCATTTGATATATTTGTGTTCATTTATTTTTAGAAGAAAATTTTCCTGAAATGCACAGTTGTGATCCATGCTCGTTGTTGCCCCTCATCCTTAGCAAACCAAAATTTTTATTTCCGACAAGTTATTTGTTTCAGAGATCAGTTAAAGGCAGTAGCCAGACCAATAAATAAATACAAACCTGAAGTTCACTTTGCGACAACGCGTGTGCGTCTGATGAAACCGTCTAAACGAACAGTATTTTGGGAGAACTATCCCAAAGATATGTTTCATGAAAATTTTGAAGGTTATCAACAGTCACAAATGCTTTTACAGCTAATTTCTGCCCTGAGCAAGGACCCACAAATACATCGGGATTTACCTTTCCAAGAACTGTCCTAGGCCGGTTTGCCTCATCTAAAGAGCTATGTGAAAGGGGAACACCAAATGGTACTCTGTCCTCTTAAACAGCTACTTTCATAATATACACTTATAGCTATGAATGAATGTTCTTGATATATCTCTTCATTCCAAGTTTATTTTTCAGCTGAGATTCCCAAGGCATCAGCCCTCTGTAATATAACAACCCGTGTGTTTAATGCGCCAAACAATCTGAGTTGTACTTTAACCTTGGACGTCATTGATGCAGAGGTAAGATATTAATGTTTCATACTAAACTTCCACACTTCTTTCACACAAACAGATAAAATATATTTTAACTAATTGTTTCTTTCAATCAAGATTTCTGGGGTTTCTGTGGAAAAAAAGAAGTCGTTAGCGTCCAGTGCTCAGATCCTTACATCCAAACCAGAACGTCTGACACCCAAAAACATCACAAATGCAGTGAATATAGCCAACATGTTGCTCTCCTCTGAAAACATATCAACGGTACTTATTTACACTTTTACACTTGCTGTCCCCACAGAGTGAGTTTTTTAATGCATCAAACTCAAGTTTTTTAACTTGCATAATTATCATTTAAGGGCTGAGTTATACTTTTAATTTGTTTTGATAGTTTCTCTGTGCGTTATTATAGTAAGACACTTTATACCTTACTTGTATATACACTGTAAAACAATTCTGTAGAAATTACAGTATTAATGGCAGCTGGTTGCCAGTAACTTACTGTAGATTTCACATTTATGTTATTTACTGGCAACAGTTTGTTCAAAGTTAAATGAACATGAAACATTTTCAGTCTTTATCTTCTACAGTAAGTTACTGGCAAAGAGCTGCATGATTACAATGTACGGTATCTTTTTGATGTTCTTCCCGGTGGAAATCATTTGCATTTTGGTATTTTGCCTAATTTAGCAAGGTCCTGATAAAACAGATAAACAAACTTCATTTGACTAATCCACAACAACAACACAACAAAACACTCAACAGCCTTTCCAGTTTTTCATTCTGCAAACATTCACTCAACCTTTGCAATAAATTCAGTTGCAAATAAAGTTGATATAGGATTTTTAATTTCCCAAATAACCTTTCAGTCAATGTTTTTAATTTAGCCAGACAAGAAACCTTTAATACCGCATACTTCCCCATCTATGCCAGCCATATTGTACTGTATATGCCAAGACAGATGTATGTACAACATTTGTTTAGGTTAATTTCCCTTAGGTCTAAACTCTGTGATGCTTTTAAAGCATTGCTCTGTTATGGTAATCCTGACCAGCCGAACAGAACAACGTTGTGTCAACCAAACAGTTTTATAGTTAGGGGTTTATATATGTCCATGTGTATGAGACAGTGTTTTAGCCATCTTCCTTGTAGAACCAGAATAACAGGTTGTAACTTCAATCTCTTTGTTTGTTGTGCAGGATATTGCTGTATCTACAGTAGCCACGGTCAGTCAGCTCCTGAGTGCCCGTCCTGAGAAATTCCCTGATGTCAACCCTGATGCTCTTTCAAAGTATATGAAAATATTGCACTGCTAGAGTTGGGAATTGTAATCAGGCTCTTATTCCTAATGTGTGAAATACTGAAATAAATACCTCTACTCAATCACACAGCTCAGACCATAGATATAAATATGCAAATTAGTACCACATTGACATATAAACAACAAAACTTGATTTTCACCACATGGGGACTTAAATACTGTATATGCATATCTGATTTTGGATTGTGTTTTTACAGACTAACACAGACTCTGCAGAATTTCTCACTGCGCGAGGAATCAAATAACTTGGTACAGCCAAATTTGGCAGTGCAGTCCTTTAAGGGGGGACAGGAGATTCATCAAGTGCAGTTAACCTTATTTAAAGGTAAGTACTGGACCAGCTTGACCAATCACAGTAGACCGGGTTGTTTGGTAGGATGAGCTTCATATAGACCAGAAGTGCGTTTGAGTTGTGTTGCGATAATGTAAAATATTTGAAAAATATTTTTTATCAACCAAGCATTAAAACAGATTCTACAAAATTAAGACTTTTGGTAAAAGGGAAAAAATTAAAATTAAAAATTACATTAACATACATAGTAAGTGCCTGACTAAAACCAGCTAAAAAAGGCATCCTGTTGTTAGCCTATATATCTTAAGCAGTACAAGTGTGAGTTTATAATACATTTTTCAGCAGTTGAGCTATTAAAACAGAGGTAATGTATATTTAGGGGTGAGTAAAAAAAAAATTAAATGTAAAATTTAAAAAAGTCTGCCTAATATCCAGCAATAGTAAAAATGTCAGCATTATAATCTTAATATGACTTCAGATTTACAATAAATCATTCTGTCTGTTTGCACAGGTGCATCATTATAAATATTTACATGTTGTCTCTCTCTATATATATATGTGAACCTTAATTATCTACTTATTTTTGTAGCAACAGGCAATGATACCTTTATACCTGGCAATGATACCTTTATACCTGGCAGAATAAAACTGGATTCAAATATGATGCCTTTTCCAAAAGAGAAAGTTGACCTACAGATGAATATCACATTCAGTGAAGGTAAATCTATAGTTTTTTCTGTATATAATACATTTTCCATATACAATATTATGCTGAAAGTTTTAAATTAAAGGATAATTCCGGTATTTAACACTTTGAGTCTCATTTCTGGTTTGTTTTGGATGAACTACAGTGATGGACACAGAAATTTTGACAATGGGTCGTGTCTTGAGTTTTTGACTCATTTAGAAGCGTCTCTTGACTGCTTTAGAATGGAAGTCAATGGCCATGCACAAACATGTCATTAAAACAACACTTAACGTTCATTTTCAAAACTGTGCTACTCACCGAGTGGTGCGTGGTGTTCGTTGATGATTAAAAACAAGTTGTGTAGCGAAATACAGTTTCTGTCGTGTTTTATTTGGCATTTTGTAAAATTCCATTGACTTTTCTTGGAAGACTCATTGCTCGTTGATATATCACTCCGCCGCCGGGAAACAGAAAAGGGTCTGTTTATATGTGGTTGTAGTTTTTTCGCTCGGTTTCTCTCAGAAGAAATTTTTCCCATATTTGTAGGGCTGGACCAGAATATTCAAATATTTGTTACGTGGGTTGACATTCGATTTTCAGTTTTGAGATTCGAATATATATATAAATATTTTACAGCGTTAATGCAGAGCTTTTGCCAAGCAGGAAGTGCGCTTCACGCCCCCGCACGATAGGTGGCGCAGAGAGACCAACATCCATAGCCAACAGCCACCAAACGCCACCAGTGGAAGAGATCGCCTCGAACGGAAAACGCGCTTCCTGCTTTGGCATTCATGGTTATAGTGTTGTAAATAACGTTCGGTTTCTTGCAAAAACGGATTGATTTGCTTCACAAGACTTCAATATGTCACACGGAGTTATGGGGGATTACTGTTGTATTGGATATATATGCTTTAGCACTTAAAGTGTGCGGATCGGTTGACTTGCATGACGGAGCACTGGGGTTTCTGCAAAATATCTTCTTCATTGTTCTGCTGATGAAAAAAAACATATTGGATGTGTAAGTGTTATAAATAAACTTGATTTTGAAAGTATGCTACCGTTTTATTACAGTTTGTTGAACTTCGTTCATTTATTTTCGTTGTTTTATTTAAATGGCCTACCCTTTACGTTGTCAGTAATTACTGTGCTGCTTATTTCTGATACGGGAATGTTTGTTTGTTAGAAAAATGTTAGGCTACGCTACCTTATTAAAAGTATTGCTCTTGTGTTTTGTTTCACTAATGCTGTTCTCGCAGGACGCGTGACAGGCACGCCGCTTCCGGCTTGCGCTGTTCTGTAATATTTTTAAAGTTTATTAATTCTAAACGTGTCGCATGTCCATATTGCACTCCCTTAGGTCCGCAGCAACACATCCGCCACATAATAAAACTGTAGACAGACACACACACAGAGATTCCTGCCTTTATTAAAGAGAAAAATATGTTCAGCCCCTCCTTCCGAAGCTTCAAATATTCAATTTGATTTCTACTAGAGCTTCGAAGCTCAAAAAAATGTTATTAGGAACAGCCCTACATATTTGATGGCTTAGTGACCAGCTTTAGGTTTGAAGTTGTGCTCGATTGTGACTGTCTATACGCTAAACACCGAGCGTACTTGTATGGCAAAGTGGTTGTCGCCATCAAGTGGTCGGGAGTGTGCTAACGCTTCAGACTCAGATATAGAGCGGAAGTATATATGCGGTTGTGAGGTATCTGAAAAAATAGTTCCACTATAGCAAATAACACGGATTGAAATCATACATTGCGCCAATATATTTGTTTTTAATCATCAACGAACACCACAAACCACTCGGTGAGTAGTACAGTTTTGAAAATGAACGTTAAGTGTTGTTTTAATGACATGTTTGTGCATGGTCATTGACTTCCATTCTGAAGCAGTCAAGAGACGCTTCTAAACGAGTCAAAAACTCAAGACACGACCCATTGTCAAAATTTCTGTGTCCATCACTGAAGTTCATCCAAAACAAACCAGAAATGAGACTCAAAGTGTTAAATACCGGAATTACCCTTTAAAGTAACCTGATAGAAAAATGATAGAAAAAGAAATTTCCCCTGCACCTTAGTATCACGGTAAGGAGATGTTCAAAAACATAATAGGGGCAAATGTCAATAACTGCAATAAAGAATCGCTCTGTTTCTCTCTTATCTCTTCTCTCTCTCTCTCTCTCTCTCTCTCTCTCTCTTTCTCTCTTCTCTCTCTCTGCTTAGGAATGAACAAAAGTGTTGGGTTTGTTCTCTATGATAGCGATCGTTTCTTTCCGTCACAAAACTTTACACCTTCTCTTAATACCAAGAGAAGAGTTTTCTCTGCTAACCTGTTCGAAAATGGATTTGACACCATTGAAGTTCAGTTTTCAGTCACACCATCGGTGAGAAATGTCTGTAGCCATATTATTCTGTCTTATTTTGTGTACCGTAATTCCTCAAATAAAGACTGGGGCCTTTATTTACCTAAACTGCCGATGGTATCAGGCTTTTATTTAAAGCAGGCTTTTATTAGAGACATGCCTTTATTTCAAATTCCATCTGTTTGATAAATAATTGTTTTAAATTAGCCATTAAATTAAAAGCGATAGCGTTCTAGTGGATACAGATCATTCATTTTTTTTCAAGGTTGTTGAAAAGTCCGTCACTAGCATTAAATGAGACCCATCCGATGTAGCTACTGCCATCTATTGGCAGCTGTGCATTATGATGAACTTGAATGCATTTAGGAGATAACACCGCGCTCACATTATCCAAACCATGCCCCAGTGCGATCGTCCCTCTTCCTTAAGGTCTCGTTATAGTCATGCGTAGGTCCTACGGCGTAACCGCAATGGCGTAGGATCCACGTCGGTTTTCATTTATACTTTTGCGTCGTCGTCCGCGTCGATGTGCAAACATACACGCAGACCACTGGTAGGCAGTAACCACGCGTGTAATCACAGTAGCAGTGCGAACGTCAAAGAAGAAGCAGCTTAGCAAGTTAACCCACAAACGAAGAAGAAACAGCAACTTGTTGTGTATGATTTGAGAAGACCAGCAATGATGGGAGTAAATGAACAGCGACTTATTTTCAGTTTGAGTTAAATCACTCCTCAACTTGGCTCATCTTTGTTTTCACCGTCACAAACGGAAATACCTATGACGCAGTTTTTTTACCTGACGGGAAGGGTTCTGGTGGACCAATCACAGCACTTGCGGTCCGCGTAGATCTGACGCGCTGTTAAAATTTTTGCGAGGTGCACATCAGGCTATGCAGAGCTACGCACAGGTTACGGATAGCCTACGCACGACTATAGAACTTATAGAATGTTTTTACACCCGGCACTCATCTTTCCCCGGCCTTAATTTGAGACCAGACTTTATTTGTCCGCGATGACCATGCCCCCGGCCACCATCAGAGGCCTGGTGTTTATTTGAATACCGGCTTTTATTTGAGGAATTACGGTATTTCTTTTTTTCTGTAGTTTGTATCTTAATAAAGAGACTGAAAAATAACAAATGGATGGTCATTCAAACATTGCATAACAACAAAGCTGGTGGAGGCCTAAGACCTTTGCACAATGTATATATAGTATGTTCATAAGTTGTCACCGGGGCTGTACCCTTTCAAAAAAGTACACAGGGTGCATATTAATACCTCAAAGGCACTTATTGGTACCTCATGAGTTATGAATTAACACATTGTTGACCTTTCAGAATGATCCCACGATGTCCCTCGATGACTTTGCATGCGTGTTTTGGAGTTACAGCGAAAACGACTGGAGTACAAAAGGCTGCATAAAAGAGAGTTTCTCGGGTCACGCACAGTGCACCTGTATACCTGATCGACCTGAAAATTATTCAAATAATTTTAATAATTTCAATAATTTCAATAATTTAAATATGAACTTTGCAGTCCTGATGGTAAGATACATTTATGGTCAAATAATTTATTTAGGTAAATATATGAAGAGTTTGGTTCGAAAACGCAATAAATCCATTTTGACTAATTTGGGTACAAACAGGTTTTCTATACCAAGAAAGTGACAAGATGAAAACCACAATTTTCTGTTTACAAACTTTCACATAGCATCTTTAGGTTATATAAAAAATTGTTATCCATAATTAGATTTTTAAAGATTTATTTTAAAAACTGATTCTTTTTTCTCAAAATGCTATAAATCGATTGAATCAATATATAAATGTACATTCATCTTTGCCATGTTATATTCATTTAGTTAACTAGTGATATGCACTGATTAAAAAATAAACATTAATGGCATTAATCAAAACACTTACTTTGTCATATTTTGTCATATTTTTCGTAATATTTTAATACTGACCAGACAAAATGCTGATTTTGGCTGTAACATTTTTTAAAAATGGCGTTTATGACGTTTTGGAACCAAACTCTTCCTATATTCCTTTGATTATATGTCTTATTTTAGATAAAATGTTTAAAAATGTTGTCCTTTTGCAGTCTTTCAAAATAAACTACCAGTATTCAGAAGATTTAAACTTGATCAGCATTGCCGGCTGTTCTCTTTCTATATTGGGTCTTGCTGTCACAGCAGTTTACCAAATTGCAACCAGGTAAAAACAATCAAGATTTAAACAGCTACTGGCAGTCAGGGTGATGTCATACTTATTTGTCTCCTGATGCATTTTTTCCCAGTTGACCTTTAGTTTTTATATATTCATAAACTCTTTACTACAGGAAGTCAAGGGGATGCAGCCCGACTCTGCTTTTGGTGAACATCTGCTTGAGCATGATGATTTTCTACCTTCTCTTCATCTTTGGCATAAACAACCCGGTCAAACATGCAAAAGTGGCTAAAGATTCAAAAGAAAATTTTGTTCTTGTGTCAGATTACCATCAATACTCTGATGAGGGTCCTTGTACGGCATTCACAGCCTTGATTCATTACTTCTTGTTGGCCACATTCACTTGGAATACTCTGTATGGAATTAATGTGTTCCTCCTCTTCAAAACAACCACTGGAACACCTCCATGGTTTCCCAAGGTGTCCCTAGCAGTCGGCTGGGGTAGGAAACTCAGGAAGTCTTATTGTTTAACCTACACTTTTAGTAAAAATTGTCTGTCAACTGTAACTGGGGCGGTACCCTTCAAAAAGATCCTATGATGTACCATTTGTTACAGATTTGTATACATTTGTACCACTGAGATACTATTACGAACTATTTACAGTAGGTACAACTGTGCACTTTTTAAATTTCGTTCACTTGTAGTTTAGCAATTATACTTAATGTATATTACTATTTAAATAATGTTTTTACTCTGCACATCGCCTGAGGAAATCCGAAGTTGTGTCGAGGGGAACCAAACTGACAGCAGCGACAGCGCGTCCGACATGCAGTGATATCATTCTGGCTTAGTGGGATGTCAGCCAGCAAGTCCTCTGATTCTGACCTTGTTCTTTTACTACTCAGATTCTAAAACAAGGAGGGCATATTAAGTGTTCATTTGTATTTTCATTTTAACCGAGCAGCTATGGTAGCGCATTTCACATACAAACACACACATCCACGGACCACGTTGAGTTGACACTGACAGCAGCAAAAGTGACGCATGCGCTTTTAACTTGTAAACTCAAGGGTGTATGGGTGTATCTGCTCTCGGTGGGCCGAATTAGGAAGCGTGCATTGTGAAGGGCGCTCTGAAAAGCGTCAGCGCAGCCAAAGGATTAAATTAAACCTCTGATTTAAACAGATGTGCAAATGAGCGTTCAGGTACACTAAAAGCAAGTTCTGGGCGCAACGAGAGAGGTGGTGGTATGCTCAAGAGCTATATTTGGAGGGGTGGTACTGAGTACCGGCGAGTACCGGCCCACTTATAGCATTGGTACAGCCCCAATGCTAAGGTTTATATTTTGACTATTTGTTTTTTGATAGTGTAAATGTCCAAGGTTAGCTAGTGTATCTGTAGAGTTGTGATCACAAGCATAAGAATCCTGGCTAAAAAGTGTCAGTATAAAGTATTATGACATTGCTGAGTGCCTATAAGGCCACGTAGACACCAAACGCAGGGCATTGAGTTACTCGCTCTAGATTACTTGTGGGATTTAACTTCTTATCATGCTAATTTTTTGCTCGAGTTGAATATTTTCAACTTTGGCAAAGACGCGTTTGAGGCGAAAAGCGCGTGTTTTCGCGGGAAATGCGCCACCAATATCGTGTCATTCGCATCGCGTCTTTGCATTGACTTTGTATGTAATCTACTCGTGCGAATCGTTGAATTTGCATCTGGTGTAAACCCACAGTAAACCTTTTCCTGTCTCAGGGTTTCCTGCCATCATTGTTGGTATCTCACTGGGTTCCACTTACACAGTTGAAGATCCTTTAGGTTATCGACAAGAAGAGTGGTAAGTACCAAATTTTGGGGATTTCATTGATTAAATGAAAAATAATGTTTGATTATTGATATCACAGTATTTGATCACTAAATGCTTACAGTACTGATTATGTGAGTTCACTTGTCATACAGTTGCTGGTTGGCTTCCTTGGACCCCAAACAGAGTTTCAATATGAGGAAGCCAATGTTCTGGGGATTTCTGCTTCCCTTGTTTATCATGCTGATCTTCAACATGGCAATATTTCTGCATTTCTCTCAGAACATCTGCAAGACCGTCCCTAATTTAGTCCGGTACCTTTTATTTTAGACACATGGGGCGGTTTTCCGGACAGGGATTAGACTTGTCCTGGACTAAAATAAATGTAAGAGCTGTCCAAACTGAAAATAACTTGCACTGACATATGTGACCAGTCACAGAAAGTAGTGACACAAGTCGGATCTGGGCCATTTTGAGTTATTCACCGATTCTGAAAGTGTAGTTTCTAAGCTTTTCAACGATGTGTAACACATGGATATCTGAGAAGATTTGGAGAAGTTGTGGCCATTTGAATTTAGGAACTCAGAAATACTCAAACCGAGAAAATCGAGACGAAAGGGACTCTTCTTTCCACCTGGGGGAGACAATAGGGCTCATTTACATCTCATTTAGCTAAGCCACACCCCCTGTAAAGCTGTTTTGAGATACAGATGTTCTAGCATCATATGTAGTATTTTATGACAAGTCCAAATGACAACATGCAAAAATAAACAAGACTCTTTTTACCTTTGTGGGGATCACATGTCGAATCCAGTCTAATTTACGTTCTGTTAAACACATGAACCCGCCTTCAGAGTTTGTATTTAAAATAGGGAGGTAGTATAATAGATAATCCAAAGAGCGCCGTCGAAAACGTGAAGTCCTTTAGGGATGTAAGCAATCGCTCACTCGTTCCTCCATCAGCCAATGACTTCATGGAAAATATTGATAGACAAAACATGTAGCTAATTATATAACGAATTCCACCATCTCTGTGTAACTTATGTGTGTTTGGACTCATGCTGCGCTGCAAGAACTGACAGACAGATGACGTCAAAGTACCGCAAGAGCGAGTCGAAATTTGACGTCATCCGACTGCGGCACCGCATAAAGTCAGTGACGCGGCTGACGTACGGTGCGGCTGACTGTTATTTGTTCCGCCCCAGCTTCTATTATTTTTCTTTTGTTTTGTGTGCCCGAGTTCGTTTACAGTCTGGGGAGACGCACGGTATAAGTTTGAAAAAAAACTTAGCAAACATGTCTGAGGAACAGTGCAGCCGCGACACTACAGTCACATGACTTCACACTCGAGCCGGAAGAGAAGACAATGCTGAATAAAGTCGTAATTCTTGCTATTTTTGGACCAAAATGTATTTTAGATGCTTCAACACATTCTTACTGACCCACTGATGTCACATGGACTACTTTGATTATGTTTTTATTACCTTTCTGGACATGGAAACCGTACATAGATTGTCAATGAAGGGGACAGAAACCTCACGGACTAAATCTAAAGTTAAAACATCTTAAACTGTGTGCTGAAGATGAACGGAGGTCTTCCGAGTTTAGAACGACATAAGGGTGAGTCATTAATGACATTATTTTCATTTTTGGGCGAACTTTCCGCTATGGTTTTCTCTCACACACCCAGCACCGCTGGGACTGGATGCCATGGTTCACGCTTTTCCCAGATCGCTCTGCTCCCGGGAGTTCTGGAGAGGGTTCGTCGCAACAACGTTCGTTTGTTGCTGGTAGCCCCACTCTGGCCGAACCGAATATGGTGCTCAGACATGGTGTCCCTCCTCGACGGCTCACCTTGGGAAATACCCGTCAGGAAGGATCTCCTCTCTCTGGCGGGTGGCTCGATTCTTCACCCCCGCCCAGAGTTATGGAAACTGTGGGTCTGGCTGCTGAGGGGGCCAGGCTCATAGAATCTGGTCTCTCAGCCGAGGCTGTGGAGACCATTTTTCACTCCAGAGCTCCCTCCACGAGGAAGCTTTATGCCTTTAAATTGGGAGTTTTTACTTCCTGGTGCAGCAAGCACCTGCATTACCCTGTGAACTGCCCAATTGGTACAGTTTTGGAGTTTTTGCAGGAAAAGTTCACCGCAGGGTTATCTCCTTCTACGCTGAAGGTGTATGTGGCGGCCATCTCGGCCTACCATGTCCCTTTGGTCAGGCAGTCCCTTGGGAAAGACCCGCTGGTGATTCGCTTACTTCGTGGCACTCAGAGGCTGAGGCCTGTAGTCTGACCCAGGGTTCCAGCTTGGGACCTGGCCGTTGTGCTGGAGGGTCTGTCCATGGCTCCGTTTGAGCTCATTGAGACTGTTTCAGTCAAGTTTGTGGCACTTAAGACAGTACTTCTGTTGGCAGTCACATCTCTGAGGAGAGTGGGCGACCTTCAGGCCCTGTCGGTTTCCCCTACGTGCCTCGAATTTGCGCCAGGGATGGTTAAGGCTTTCTTGTACCCAAGGCCCGGCTATGTGCCTAAGGTACTGACTAATGTGCCACGGCCTGTCGTACTTCAGGCCCTCTGTCCTCCCCCATTTAGGGATAGGAATCAGGAAAAGCTTAACTTGGTGTGTCCAGTGCGAGCACTGGATGTCTATGTTCACAGATCTTCTTTGTGGAGGAGGTCTGAGCAACTATTTGTGTGTTTCGGGTCGCCCAAGAAAAGCCTTCCGGTGACCAAGCAGACACTCAGTAAGTGGATAGTTGAGGCTATCTCTCTGGCTTATGAGACCACTGGATGGCCTTCACCTGTCGCCGTCAGGGCTCATTCTACTCGGGGTATGGCAGCCTCCAAGGCCTTGTGGCTAGGGGCTTCAATGCAGGATGTCTGTGATGCGGCAGGCTGGTCCTCTCCGCTCACTTTCGTTCGGTTCTACGAGTTAGATGTTGGTGCTACGCCTGGAGCACAGGTGCTTATGTCTTAGCCGTGCACGTTTCTACACACAGACAGGTACTTGGTAGTATGGTGTTTTGGTACATCGTTCCCATAGCTTAGCTTTGGCGACGCAGCTCGAATGTAACCATTGTTCCCCGAGAAGGGAACGAGACCTTGCGTCTCCCTGCCATACTCCCTGCATCACTGTCACGCCTTGCTTCGGCACAATCTAGCTGAATTCGGCTTGCCGGGTGCTCTTTTTATAGCTTCCTAGCTCCCACGTCACCCGCCTATGACGTGTCACCTGACCATTGGACTGATTTGACATACGTGCTTCAGACGCAATCACGCAGAGGGCGTTCCCATAGCGTAGCTTCGGCGACGCAGCGTCTCGTTCTCTTCTCGGGGAACAATGGTTACATTCGTAACCTGAGACGTTTCCGTGACGGGTCACATATCTTAAAATACATCAGTGCCCTTTGTTTTGCCTCAAAATGCAAACAAGTAATGTTTTTAGTAAGGTATGTTTGTTAAAAATAGTTATATTTCCTAATTAAACTCAAGCTTAGTCTTGGCTTAAGCTGATTCCTGTTCGTGAAACCACCCCATACTCTTTGAAGTAATACATGAATGATAAATTAGCGTGAACAATCTTGTTTGTCCTGATAACACTTTTGTTGTCTAGTTTGCAGCAAACTCCTTTAAAGAAGAAGTTTCTGAGTAGTTTTTCTATGGCTGTGATGCTTGGTCTATCGTGGGTCACTGGTTACATTTTGCTTTTCACCCAAGACCCAATTCTTCAATTTATCCTGAGCATAGTTTTTTGCGTCTGCAACACAACACAGGTGTGATAATGAAGTGTTTCAAAACCATTTCCCTTTTGTATCTCCACAGCCCCATTTATCAACACTAAACTGAAATGATATGTAGCATTCAACTTATATTATACAGATTATTATTATAATAATTAAAGCGGGCAATGTTACAATTATTCGAATTTACAGTAAAAACAATACATGAGAACCAAATCACTGTAAAATCCTTGTTGCCCTATTAGCCAGGCCATGCTGAAATATCTACAAACAGGAAGTAACCAATGAAGCAGAGAAAGAGGTACAAAGTCAATACTCATGAGAGGGCTCCCTCAGCTGGTGTGACGTTACATCAAGAAAGTTGAAATAATTGTAAATTTAAGTTGATTAAGTTTAAGGGCAACAAGGAATATTTACAGTGTAGTAATGCATATCACTTCTATTTAATTTTAATTTTAGCAATTTACATTTGCACTCAGCTTTACCTTTTTTCATGATCACAAAGCCTTGCAATTGTAAAATAAACTTCATGGCTTGTAAATTTAATCTGCAATGCTTCTATATTAATTTGATTTCTTTTTTATTTCCAAAGGGCATACAAATATTTATTTTATTCACTCTGAGATCCGTAATAAACTCAAATCCAGACATTCTCAATGCCATGAATGCACCCAACGTTGGCATTCACAGGAAAGTGTTCTTCCTATGGAAAGTTAATGGAGAAGAAAACATTGAAATCTACACACGCACTGATACTGACTTCACTGAGATGTCTGAGGTCATCACTGGTAATAACTGGATACATATGTAATGTACCATGCTAATATATCAAGTATGCTAACACACACTGTAAAAGTGGATCTCTATTCTGTTTGTACATCAAGTTAGATAAAATTGCTGAGACTGGAAATCTTTTTAATACTGAACAGATTTTACAGATGTAGTGTTGATTTTATACAGTATTGCTGCTTTGTGACCATGACAAACAAATAAAAATGTGTGTCACATTTCATTATAGAGCTGAAGTAGATCATTGGAGGCTGTGCTGATCACATCACATCAGTATAAAGGCACAACATGAAGTCAATCTCTGTGAAAGACCTCCTTACATGGAGAAATGCTGAGAAAGGGAGATACCAACTTGAATTATGGTCGATGCGCAACGACATGGCAGATTGGTGTCATTATTTAAAAAATTCAGTTTGATTTTTATTTAGTATGCAACTCAGTTTTATATGACGTGATGTCAATATAGATGCGTGTCAATTTCTTAAAATTTGATGTTTTAATTGCATTAATTCTTTTTTTAATTCAGAAACTGATCATAGGCAACAATTTTCACGGTTAAAGTTGAATGAACTATTTAATATCACAATGAAAGTAATGTTCAGATTACAAACGATTATTTTTACAGTTATTATCACCAACATACATACCATGTAGTCCATATATTTAATAATTTTCTGTTTTTCTTTTCATCTCTCCTTTCAATACTAATACAGTATGTATTTTAAAGCTGCTTTTCAATAATGAAAAATTGTGAAAAGCGCTATAGAAACAAAACATACATTTATATGATATTGATTTCTATTATTCTGAAGCTTGGTAACTGACTTTTCTCTTAGTAAAATAACATTGGATATAAAAAACTACACTGTAAAAATTCCTTGTTGCACTTAAAAGTTTAATCAACTTGTATTAAAATTGTGGAGGATTTTGCTATAAATTACAAAGAATAAAGTTGAAATAATTTAATTCAACTTTTTTTTATCATTTATAATTTTTATTAATATTCAGTGTATATTGCAAAGTTGCCAACAAAAGGTCTGTGTAACATAACCAAATGGCCAATCAAAACTATTCTAAAAATAGCCCAATGTCCTTACACCAAATACCAAGACTCAGAAATGCCACTACAATACCAAAATTTTTTGGAAAACACACATTTTCTTCTTACAGTATATAAATAATTAATATTGTATTATTATATAATATATTACGAACACTGATTTTATAAATAATATCATCATGCTTTAAGATCAACAAAAAATGCATCCACCTTCAACCTGCTGACAAAACATAACAGTTTAAAAGTGGCCCAATTATGTCTGAAAACTGCGAACTTGCCAACACTGCTATATTGTTAAAGCAATAACTTTTAAAGGCTTCTGCAAATAACTCAGCCTAATGCTGTTTTGCATGTTGGAAAATTATTAAGTAGTATTTTTGTTATTTTTAACATACTTTCAATCAAAATTTTAATATTTTTAATATCGTTTTAAGCTACATTCAGATGTATCCCAAACTGTAATAAATGAATAAATGTAAAATAAAATGGCATATTAAATAATTAAGACTTTGTTGTCATATTTTGTAAGTTTTACTAATGGGTAATAAATGGCCGCATAAGCATTGTGTCCAAATGTTCATAATTCATTGAACTGAGATCTTGCCCATTTACTGTTGTAATGTTGATGGTAATGACTGCCATGATGGGAATCTTTTTAATTGTTTTTAATAACTGACTGTAAGAATGAATGTACTGGTTAATATGGCAAGACAATGGCTTTTGAACTACTGCTTCTGAATCCAGTCAGGGATTCTTTATATCCACCAGGAGGAGCCATTTACAAGAAAATACACGTATGATACGTCTAGTTTAGAAGATAGGCCTTCACTGACCAGCCACAAAAACTAAAACCACCATGTACGTCCTCCTTGTGCTGCCAAAACAGCTCTAGGCTGCGTTCTCCGAAACTACCTCAACGCTACGTCGTTCTTAAGTTGTACCTTAAGCTGTACCTTATCGCTAATACGTGTTTCCCAAAATGTTCTTAGTTATGTATCACTTCTGTAAGTCATACGTTCATAAGGTTGGTCTGGAGCACTCTTAGCTATACCTTATCCCACATGACTCCACTAGGGGCCATCACTTTTATAAAAGCTTACATTGCAGTCTATATAACTAAATATTTGTAAAAAAAAATTTGTTAGTTTTTTTTATAAAAAATTAGTTTTTTTATTAGGCAAATATTTTTATATTTAAAGAATAAAACATTCACATAATTAGACATCATTACATTGATGGTTTTTAGATTTTTAATTATGTTTTCCAAAAGGACATCAGCTGCGAACTATAAAATGCTACAGGCTTAAGAAACTATTTAAAAAATATATATTGGGTGTTGGAGTTGGTGAAACTATGGCAGCTATACAGCGAATCCTACTATTTCATTTGTGCATTTCATATCCGTTAAATCTTAGTATTTTAGCTGCATAAATAAATCGGGTAAAATAAAAAAATAAAAAACTAATTATGATTATTAATGTTAATTCGACTTTGCATCGAAGTTTTTTGACGTTTTATAACTTTGAGGCAACTGCATGCCATATTCTTTATAAACATTCAAAATAATCTGCTCCACTTGATTACGGCTTGTATAGTCTCCTAAGGTCAACAAAATTTCCACATTAAACTAATCAAGCTAAAATCTAAAGCAATCATACTTTATATTTATAAAGGCTATTATATAATATATATTTTTATATGTTATATTTGAAGTAGACAGACAGGCTCCAGAAATGCGTTCATTAAGCTTTATCCGCATTGTAACCACGCTGTTTGCGCGTCCAGTGTCCAAGCACAATAAACGCGTAAACTAATGAACAACAGCAGTTTGTTTTTATATATTTTAAGTGTAATGCACAGCCAAGTACTTGCACGACCCACCTTATTCCCCTGTGCAAAGCATTTATTGGGAACCCCTAATATAAATGATCCTTTCAAGTGAAGGCATCGTGAATGGAGCAGTTTATGCATGATACGTTTGGAAATAAAGTTGCGGGTTTTGCACGGGTTTGATATAAAAATTTAGAAGGTTGAATTTAGTTGTTTGCAATTTGAAATATTTTTAACAAATATTCCTAATAAATTTAACTATTTCTAAAATGTTTCTTTAATAAAGAACACCGCTATCTCATAACGCAGCGAAACCTATTACATGAAGTGAATAATTGATTGTCGAGCAATCGATATCAACCTATTCAGCACCTCCACCATGGACAGCACCCGCTAAGGTTGAACTTAAAGGCTCTCTAAGCGAATCTGCGAGACGTTAGTTATTGTTGACGTTTGAAACTGTTTTCAAACAGACGGAGCGTAGCTAACTCCTCCCCCTCCCTTCCGTGCTTTCATGAACGCGCCCAACCCCCACCCCCAAATCCTTTTTGTCGTTTATTGGCTGGAATACTTTGTTTTGTTTTGTGATGCTAGGTTTGGCCAGTATGTTGATATTGCCGTTTGTGAAGCCTGGGCTGTCTACAGAGATCGCGTTTTTTTACAGTTTGATCAGCGGACAGGCAGCAAGCAGATAGTGAGGAGATGTTTCCGGTATGTAACAAAAAATGTTTTATGGTCTAAAATTCAGAGCCTGTCTACTAATTATGTTTTTCGTCACATGAATTACCAAATATTTAATTAAATTTTGTATCTGTATATTTGCAATTTTAGTTTATAGTGTCATAAATATAGGGGCAGTTTCCTGGACAGGGATTAGACTATTCGTAGACAAAAAAAATTGTAAGAGCTGTCCAAACTGAAAACAACATCTGTACCCTTTGTTTTGCCACAAAATGCACACAAGCAATGTTTTAAGTAAGGCATGTTTGTTAAAGCTAGCTATAGCTATATTTCCTAATTAAACTAGGCCTAGTCCTGGTTTAAGTTAATCCCTGTCCAGGAAAACGCCCCAATATGATGTAATCTCTTGGCGATTATGAAAGCAAATATTTTAGAATCAAAACTTAGAAGTGTGACAGGGCGCCAATTCTCAAATATAGTTGAACCTATAATTCCCTATGGAGAAACCAATAGAGGTTTAATTGCTGTTGTTATTGGACAAAGTGACATCACAGACCAAACTAATCAATAATGACGTCTGTTGAACACTGTTTTTATTATTAAATATTACTGACATTTCAATTAGTTGTTCAACAACACTATTCTTTGGAAACCAACATTTGATTTTTCTTTGTAAATTCTTGTAATTCATAAGAAGACACCCACTTTAAAGTTGAAATAAGATTGTAATTATTTTGAATTAATTGATTTATTTATTTATTTACAGTACCATTTGTTGTGCTACTGTTCTGTAAATCATACAACATTCAAATTTTATGAATGAAACGGAAACAAAACATAGTGTATCTTCTTGTTAGTGCCTCATTGTAGCTATTTCCTTGTCCGTGTTTACTCTGACGTTTGTAAACCAGTCATTGCTTAATCATAACCACACAAACAGACAATCAGTCTCAGTTGTTCAATAGTCGTCAGGTTTCATGTTAGTAATAGGTTCATCTAATGTTTGAATAATGCACTGTTGCCTGATCCTCATCTTTATCTTAGGTAAGTTTGGTTTTTAATATATTTCAACTATTATCTGAATAAAAATAATAATAATTAATATGAAAGCAATGATAGCTTGCATGAAGATATTCATATATAATGTTTTCAATTATAGATTAATTAGGCCTATTTTAGGGTTTAAGTAATATTATTAATTTGATGAGTTTGATTGTTTTTACTGACATGTATTTTAGTGCACAGTACAGTAAGGCATTTTTTTCTTTTTTGTACTTGTTCACATGTGTTTCTGTTCTCTCTTTACACACCTTGCATGACTGATTTGTTCTTCTTTGCATATTATTATTTACATAGTGTATTATTTAAATGATGTTATATATAAATTTACCCAAAGTTCACAACAGAATACTCTAAACAAAGAATAATACAAACAAATTAAGGTGACTGTACTATTTTTGTGTATGCAGTTGCTCTTTTTTAGTCATTAACTCATGTTCATGTCGTTCAAAAGTTGTATGACTTTCTGGGTTCTGCCAATTTCAGAATAAACTGTGTTGAATAATGCATGCAATGACGATCTGATACAGAACATACACTTTAAAAAAATAAAGGTGCTACAAAGGGTTCTTCACAGCAATGTCAAAGAAAAAAACATTTTTGGTTTTTAAAATAATAAGAATTTCTGATTATCCAAATGTACGAGTGCAATGTCTATACATTCACCTATTTGTTTTCTGTACATCAGATTTTTGACCAGCAGTAGTATGCTATATAAACAATTTCACGTAAATTCATCGCTAGTAGCAAAAACATTACTCTGATGGTAACTTTAGATAAAGTTGGCAGACTTGAGGGTGGTTCATGGCCAGCATAACCTTCAAACTGAACTGTTATCCTGATAATCAGAATTCTTAACAAGGCTAATAATGATTTTGTGTCTGTAAACAGCTGTTTTTGGACAGGGTTGGTCTCAAAACAATACCACCATTTACAGCACCGTAGAACCACTCAACATCTCAACATTACCTGTCTTAACAACCAACATCTCAACATCACCTGTCTTAACAACCAACGTCTCAACATTACCTGTCTTAACAACCAACATCTCAACATTACCTGTCTTAACAACCAACATCTCAACATTACCTGTCTTAACAACCAACGTCTCAACATTACCTGTCTTAACAACCAACATCCCAACCCCGGTGTGCGAACATGGACGAGTTGTAGATAGGTTTTGCCTCTGTACAGATGATTGGAGTGGAGCTTCCTGCAACATTCGTAAAACTATTAAAATATTTCATAATATGTAGCCATTATTATACAGTGCAAATGTATGTTAAGTAAATAAGATCTTGATGGTCTACAGAATATAAATAAAAGTGAATGTTGTGTGATAGCTTTGGTACTTTGTTAATTACCTTACAGTGACAGTTTGCCCAAAATTACGCAAGACTTATTAAGTGATTACAAAATATAGACGGTTTCAGCAGCCACAACATAAACACATGGATTTTTTGGATGGAACGCAACTTCCGGTAGACTTGCACATAGAATCAATAACAACTGAGCCCTTTTAACCATTGACACGTTATCTCGTCAATTAAGAGGAAACATTTGTGACCAGTCACGGAAAGTAGTGACAACAAGTCGGATCTGGGCCATTTTGAGTCATTCACAGATTTTGAAAGTGCAGTTTCTAAGCTTTCCAACGATGTGTTACACATGGAAATCTGATACAATTTGGAGAAGTTGTGGCCATTTGAATATAGGAACTCAGAAATACTTAAACCGAGAAAATCGAGACGAAAGGGACTCTTCTTTACAGCTGGGGGAGACAATAGGGCTCATTTACATCTCATTTAGCTAAGCCATACCCCCTGTAAAGCCATTTTGAGATACAGATGTTCTAGCATCATATGTAGTATTTTATGACAGAAGTCCAGATGACAACATACAAAAATAAACATGACTCTTTTTATCTTTGTGGGGATCACAAGTCGAATCCAGTCTGTTTCAGATTATCCAATGACCATTTTTGTCCACCAATGCGTATAATCCATGAAATATAGATATATAGTCTATTGTTTACATCAGATTTCGCTTTTTTTACAGTCTATGATCGTAACATGTAAGGGTATATGAGATTACACTCCGGTAATTTACGTTCCGTTAAACACATGAACCCGCCTTCAAAGTTTGTATTTAAAACAGGGAGGTAGTATAATAGATAATCCAAACAGCACCGTCAAAAACGTGAAGTCCTTTAGGGATGTAACCAATCGCTCACTCGTTCCTCCATCAGCCAATGACTTCATGGAAAATATTCATAGACAAAACATGTAGCCAATTATATAACAAGTTCAACGACCTCTGTGTAACTTCTTGACGTCATCCGACTGGGGCGCCGCATAAAGTCTGTGACGCGGCTGACTGTTATTTGTTCCGCCCCAGCTTCTTTTACTTTTCTTTTGTGTTGCGTGCCCGAGTTCGTTTACAGTCTGGGGAGACGCACAGTATAAGTTTGAAAAAAAAAACTTGTCTGAGGAACAGTGCAGCCACGTCACTACAGTCACATGACTTCACGCTCGAGCCGGAAGAGAAGACAATGCTGAATAAAGTCGTAATTCTTGCTATTTTTGGACCAAACTGTATTTTCGATGCTTCAACACATTCTTACTGACCCACTGATGTCACATGGACTACTTTGATGATGTTTTTATTACCTTTCTGGACATGGAAATCGTAACTAGATTTTCAATGGAGTAGACAGAAAGCTCTCGGACTAAATCTAACGTTAAAACATCTTAAACTGTGTTCCGAAGATGAACGGATCTCTTCAGAGTTTAGAACGACATACGGGTAAGTCATTAATGACATTATTTTCAGTTTTGAGCAAACTATTCTTATTCAGTAGTCACGCTGTTCCCTTTGGGGGCGGAGGCGAAAACACAAGCTTATACAGAATGTAAATATACACACAGACAATGACGCCCCCCGCTTCACGCTAGAATCTCTGGAAAAATAAGCCGATTTCAACTGCAAAATGTACCCTTTTAAATATACTCAAACATGGAGAGGCTTCTTCGTGATCTCAACTAACAGATTCTGCAATAAAATGAAAATCACAAATTTTGAAGAAAAAACTTTGTTTCTCATTTTCTCGAAACTTGTGCTGCCGACTTGTGTCACTGGTTTCCGTGACGGGTAACATTTGCATGAAAAACGTGTTCCTGATACGTTTTTAGGTTATCTGTAATACAGTGATTATCGTGATATTATAGTTCTAGTAATTACCGTGATTACCGAATTTATAAAAAACTGAAGCTAAATATTTAAATATTTATATATAATAGTTTTTTTTTACCTTAAAATAACGTTTCCAAAAAAGTTTCAGTCGTTCATCCACTCGAAACAGGGTAAATGGCACTTTCACATTCGCTTTGCAGCCCTCTATTGGCCAAAACCGCACTAAAGAAGTTTCCAACCATAGGGTAGTGGTCCTGTAGTTCGAGTGAAAACAACAAAAACTTGCTTTATGGCAGACCTACAATCCAATCAGAGCTAGCTATGCTGCAGTATTTACGACAGTGGTAATGAACAATTACGCTTCTA
Source organism: Paramisgurnus dabryanus (assembly GCF_030506205.2). NCBI lineage: Eukaryota > Metazoa > Chordata > Actinopteri > Cypriniformes > Cobitidae > Paramisgurnus > Paramisgurnus dabryanus. Next base: position 26,509,206 of record NC_133360.1, read on the forward strand.
ACCTGTAGGGGGAGCAAAGAGCAATAAGTCTTTAGTGTTGCTTTAATATTGTAAAAATGTTATGTTTTTAAAATCGTTCTGAATCTGATATCTTACAAAAATTCCTTCACAAAAATGCAATTATTTCAGCATTTTGCTAAATAAGGAAATATTTTTGAAGAAAAATACCCAGATTTAAGAGTTTATAAGTAGATAATAAATGAAACGTCTGATGAAACCGTCTATACATATTTGGGAGAACTATCCCGAACTATGGTTATGTTTCATGCAAATTTTGAAGGTTATCAACAGTCACAAATGCTTTTACAGCTAATTTCTGCCCTGAGCAAGGACCCACAAATACATCGGCATTTACCTTTCCAAGAACTGTCCTAGGCCGGTTTGCCTCATCTAAAGAGCTATGTGAAAGGGGAACACCAAATGGTACTCTGTCCTCTTAAACAGCTGCTTTCATAATATACACTTATAGCTATGAATGAATGTTCTTGATATATCTCTTCATTCCAAGTTTATTTTTCAGCTGAGATTCCCAAGGCATCAGCCCTCTGTAATATAACAACCCGTGTGTTTAATGCGCCAAACAATCTGAGTTGTACTTTAACCTTGGACGTCATTGATGCAGAGGTAAGATATTAATGTTTCATACTAAACTTCCACACTTCTTTCACACAAACAGATAAAATATATTTTAACTAATTGTTTCTTTCAATCAAGATTTCTGGGGTTTCTGTGGAAAAAAAGAAGTCGTTAGCGTCCAGTGCTCAGATCCTTACATCCAGACCAGAACGTCTGACACCCAAAAACATCACAAATGCAGTGAATATAGCCAACATGTTGCTCTCTTCTGAAAACATATCAACGGTACTTATTTACACTTTTACACTTGCTGTCCCCACAGAGTGAGATTTTTAATGCATCAAACTCAAGTTTTTTAACTTGCATAATTATCATTTAAGGGCTCGAATTTGTTTAGATAGTTTCTCTGTGCGTTATTATAGTAAGACACTTTATACCTTACTTGTATATACACTGTAAAACAATTCTGTAGAAATTACAGTATTAATGGCAGCTGGTTGCCAGTAACTTACTGTAGATTTTACATTTATGTTATTTACTGGCAACAGTTTTTTCAAAGTTAAATGAACATGAAACATTTTCAGTCTTTATCTTCTACAGTAAGTTACTGGCAACGAGTTGCATGATTACAATGTACGGTATCTTTTTGATGTTCTTCCCGGTGGAAATCATTTGCATTTTGGTATTTTGCCTAATTTAGCAAGGTCCTGATAAAACAGATAAACTTCATTTGACTAATCCACAACAACAACACAACAAAACACTCAACAGCCTTTCCAGTTTTTCATTCTGCAAACATTCACTCAACCTTTGCAATAAATTCAGTTACAAATAAAGTTGATATAGGATTTTTAATTTCCCAAATAACCTTTCAGTCAATGTTTTTAATTTAGCCAGACAAGAAACCTTTAATACCGCACCCTTCCCCATCTATGCCAGCCATATTGTACTGTATATGCCAAGACAGATGTATGTACAACATTTGTTTAGGTTAATTTCCCTTAAGTCTAAACTCTGTGATGCTTTTAAAGCATTGCTCTGTTATGGTAATCCTGACCAGCCGAACAGAACAACATTGTGTCAACCAAACACTTACAGTATATAGGCTTTATATATGTCCACGTGTATGAGACAGTGTTTTACCCATCTTCCTTGTAGAACCAGAACAACAGGTTGTAACTTTAATCTCTTTGTTTGTTGTGTAGGATATTGCTGTGTCTACAGTAGCCACGGTCAGTCAGCTCCTGAGTGCCCGTCCTGAGAAATTCCCTGATGTCGACTGTAAAGCTCTTTCAAAGTATATGAAAATATTGCAATGCTAGAGTTGGGAATTGTAATCAGGCTCTTATTCCTAATGTGTGAAATACTGAAATAAATACCTCTACTCAATCGCACAGCTCAGACCATAGATATAAATATGCAAATAAGTACCACATTGACATATAAACAACAAAACTTGATTTTCACCACATGGGGACTTAAATACTGTGTCTGATTTTGTATTGTGTTTTTACAGACTAACACAGACTCTGCAGAATTTCTCACTGCGCGAGGAATCAAATAACTTGGTACAGTCAAATTTAGCAGTGCAGTCCTTTAAGGGGGGACAGGAGATTCATCAAGTGCAGTTAACCTTATTTAAAGGTAAGTACTGGACCAGCTTGACCAATCACAGTATTACGGGTTGTTTGGTAGGATGAGCTTCATATAGACCGGAAGTGCGTTTGCGTTGTGTTGCGATAATGTAAAATATTTGAAAAATATTTTTTATCAACCAAGCATTAAAACAGATTCTACAAAATCAAGACTTTTGGTAAAAGGGAAAAAATTAAAATTAAAAATTACATTAACATACATAGTAAGTGCCTGACTAAAACCATCTTAAAAAGGCATCCTGTTGTTAGCCTACATATCTTAAGCAGTACAAGTGTGAGTTTATAATACATTTTTCAGCAGTTGAGCTATTAAAACAGAGGTAATGTATATTTAGGGGTGAGTAAAAAAAAAATTAAATGTAAAATTTAAAAAAGTCTGCCTAATATCCAGCAATAGTAAAAATGTCAGCATTATAATCTTAATATGACTTCAGATTTACAATAAATCATTCTGTCTGTTTGCACAGGTGCATCATTATAAATATTTACATTTTGTCTCTATATATATATATATATATATATATATATATATATATGAACCTTAATTATCTACTTATTTTTGTAGCAACAGGCAATGATACCTTTATACCTGGCAATGATACCTTTATACCTGGCAGAATAAAACTGGATTCAAATATGATGCCTTTTCCAAAAGAGAAAGTTGACCTACAGATGAATATCACATTCAGTGAAGGTAAATCTATAGTTTTTTCTGTATATAATAAATTTTCCATATACAATATTATGCTGAAAGTTTTAAATTAAAGGATAATTCCGGTATTTAACACTTTGAGTCTCATTTCTGGTTTGTTTTGGATGAACTACAGTGATGGACACAGAAATTTTGACAATGGGTCGTGTCTTGAGTTTTTGACTCATTTAGAAGCGTCTCTTGACTGCTTTAGAATGGAAGTCAATGGCCATGCACAAACATGTCATTAAAACAACACTTAACGTTCATTTTCAAAACTGTGCTACTCACCGAGTGGTGCGTGGTGTTCGTTGATGATTAAAAACAAGTTGTGTAGCGAAATACAGTTTCTGTCGTGTTTTATTTGGCACATTGTAAAATTCCATTGACTTTTCTTGGAAGACTCATTGCTCGTTGATATATCACTCCGCCGCCGGGAAACAGAAAAGGGTCTGTTTATATGTGGTTGTAGTTTTTTCGCTCGGTTTCTCTCAGAAGAAATTTTTCCCATATTTGTAGGGCTGGACCAGAATATTCAAATATTTGTTACGTGGGTTGACATTCGATTTTCAGTTTTGAGATTCGAATATATATATAAATGTTTTACAGCGTTAATGCAGAGCTTTTGCCAAGCAGGAAGTGCGCTTCACGCCCCCGCACGATAGGTGCCGCAGAGAGACCAACATCCATAGCCAACAGCCATCAAACGCCACCAGTGGAAGAGATCGCCTCGAACGGAAAACGCGCTTCCTGCTTTGGCATTCATGCTTATAGTGTTGTAAATAACGTTCGGTTTCTTGCAAAAACGGATTGATTTGCTTCACAAGACTTCAATGTGTCACACGGCGTTATGGGGGATTACTGTTGTATTGGATATATATGCTTTAGCACTTAAAGTGTGCGGATCGGTTGACTTGCATGACGGAGCACTGGGGTTTCTGCAAAATATCTTCTTCATTGTTCTGCTGATGAAAAAAAAACATATTGGATGTGTAAGTGTTATAAATAAACTTGATTTTGAAAGTATGCTACCGTTTTATTACAGTTTGTTGAACTTCGTTCATTTATTTTCGTTCTTTTATTTAAATAGCCTACCCTTTACGTTGTCAGTAATTACTGTGCTGCTTATTTCTGATACGGGAATGTTTGTTTGTTAGAAAAATGTTAGGCTACGCTACCTTATTAAAAGTATTGCTCTTGTGTTTTGTTTCACTAATGCTGTTCTCGCAGGACGCGTGACAGGCACGCCGCTTCCGGCTTGCGCTGTTCTGTAGTATTTTTAAAGTTTATTAATTCTAAACGTGTCGCATGTCCATATTGCACTCCCTTAGGTCCGCAGCAACACATCCGCCACATAATAAAACTGTAGACAGACACACACACAGAGATTCCTGCCTTTATTAAAGAGAAAAATATGTTCAGACCTGCCAACCTTGGAAATTTTTTTTGAGTACAGTAGCATCGGCCGAAAGGACAGAACACGGGTTTTTAACATATAATTTAACACGTGCACATGCACGCACACACACCTTTTGGTAACTTTCAAGGTAACATGCTGCACATTGCACTCACTTTTTTCCCCATCCTGCCATAATCTGCTTTAAAAATAATTATAAATGTAAATAAAATCATGTTTAACTAAATTTGCCTTACATGGTGATTAATAACATTATTAATGTTAAATACTGTATTCTCCAAAGTTTAGCATGTCTGCACAAACACTGTTAAAAGTGATATTACTGTTAAATAGTGGGAGATGGTTAACCCACAAATGACATTCTGTTATCATTTACTCAACCTCATATTGTGTCTAACCTTCATGATTTCTTTCTTGAGTGAAACACACACAACACAAATTGAGAAAAACATTGTTGTTTTTCCCTGACTAGCAAAAAATACAATGAAGTGGGGACCAGACACTGTGGTTATCAACACTCTTTAAAATAACTTGTGTATCACACAATAAAGAAACTCATAAATGTTTGGATTGTCTGTTCTGTTATGTAAGCTATGACTGAATTACATGTTTTAAGTTAACTATATCTTTAAGTCAGTATTTTAGAGTTAACACTGCTTTACATTCAACCATAACTGTGACAGTAGTGCTGTTAACTGTGTCTGTCTGTAATTTATTGTAGCTTTGTTTACAGTGCAGTACAGTACGGCATAAGCACCTATCACGTGGGCGCTCGAGACACGAGATATTCTCCATTTATAAAACTTTATTTGATGTGGTTTGTATATGACGTTTTATTTTATTGACAATTATCAAGAGCGCGTTATTTCAGAACGCATTTAATCCGCTTCATTCGGATGTCAGGTGGATTTCCTTCACTGAGAGTGAACTTTACGTTTTTATTTGACTATAACTGGATGCTCTCCCCATGGTAAAATCATGGTACTTTTTCGTAAGCGCTCAATTATAAATGATGCTCATTTACAAATCAGAAGTAATGTTAGCGCATCTTGCGGTCAAGTGCACGTTATGAAACGGAGCCCGCGCGACAGTCGACTTCAAAGGATTAAGCTAATGCATTATTTCATTATTTGCACATCCACCCTGACCAGTTTACCTTAGCGGGTCAGACGTCTTGACTCTCCGTTGAAAAAGATGGTCAGAAACTGCGGGTGGAGGAAGGAGATCACGCTGGATTTTGTGATTCCATCGATAGCAGACTCTTGTTACTGATTGGCCATAAGACTTGTCAATCATCCCCACTTTCTATGTGGTGGATGAGCCCAGTGCTATGATTGGACATATTTTTCTTTTTTCTGTTACTTCTTTTGAGTACTTCGCGCGGCAAAGGGCGTCATCAGGTTTTTGCGTAGTTTAGAGTGACAAATCGTACCACCGTACTTTGAGGTCAAAATGAGTACCTGCTACGCAAAATGCGTACAGGTTGGCAGGTCTGTATGTTCAGCCCCTCCTTCCGAAGCTTCAAATATTCAATTTGATTTCTACTAGAGCTTCGAAGCTCAAAAAAATGTTATTAGGAACAGCCCTACATATTTGATGGCTTAGTGACCAGCTTTAGGTTTGAAGTTGTGCTCGATTGTGACTGTCTATACGCTAAACACCGAGCGTACTTGTATGGCAAAGTGATTGTTGCCATCAAGTGGTCGGGAGTGTGCTAACGCTTCAGACTCAAATATAGAGCGGAAGTATATACGCGGTTGTGAGGTATCTGAAAAAATAGTTCCACTATAGCAAATAACACGGATTGAAATCATACATTGCGCCAATATATTTGTTTTTAATCATCAACGAACACCACAAACCACTCGGTGAGTAGTACAGTTTTGAAAATGAACGTTAAGTGTTGTTTTAATGACATGTTTGTGCATGGTCATTGACTTCCATTCTGAAGCAGTCAAGAGACGCTTCTAAACGAGTCAAAAACTCAAGACACGACCCATTGTCAAAATTTCTGTGTCCATCACTGAAGTTCATCCAAAACAAACCAGAAATGAGACTCAAAGTGTTAAATACCGGAATTATCCTTTAAAGTAACCTGATAGAAAAATGATAGAAAAAGAAATTAAAATATAAATAATGTAATATAATAATTTTCAGTAAACGTTTCCCCTGCACCTTAGTATCACGGTAAGGAGATGTTCAAAAACATAATAGGGGCAAATGTCAATAACTGCAATAAAGAATCGCTCTGTTTCTCTCTTATCTCTTCTCTCTCTCTCTCTCTCTCTCTCTCTCTCTCTCTCTCTCTCTCTCTCTCTCTCTCTCTCTTTCTCTTTTCTCTCTCTCTGCTTAGGAATGAACAAAAGTGTTGGGTTTGTTCTCTATGATAGCGATCGTTTCTTTCCGTCACAAAACTTTACACCTTCTCTTAATACCAAGAGGAGAGTTTTCTCTGCTAACCTGTTCGAAAATGGATTTGACACCATTGAAGTTCAGTTTTCAGTCACACCATCGGTGAGAAATGTCTGTAGCCATATTATTCTGTCTTATTTTGTGTACCGTAATTCCTCAAATAAAGACTGGGGCCTTTATTTACCTAAACTGCCGAAGGTAACAGGCTTTTATTTAAAGCAGGCTTTTATTAGAGACATGCCTTTATTTCAAATTCCATTTGTTTAATAAATAGTTGTTTTAAATTAGCCATTAAATTAAAAGCGATAGTGTTCTAGTGGATAGAGATCATTCATTTTTTTCAAGGTTGTTGAAAAGTTCGTCACTAGCATTAAATGAGACCCATCCAATGTAGCTACTGCCATCTATTGGCAGCTGTGCATTATGATGAACTTGAATGCATTTAGGAGATAACACCGCGCTCACATTATCCAAACCATGCCCCAGTGCGATCGTCCCTCCTCCTTAAGGTCTCGTTATAGTCATGCGTAGGTCCTACGGCGTAACCGCAATGGCGTAGGATCCACGTCGGTTTTCATTTATACTTTTGCGTCGTCGTCCACGTCGACGTGCAAACACACGCGCAGACCGCTGGTAGGCAGTAACCACGCGTGTAACCACAGTAGCAGCGCGAACGTCAAAGAAGAAGCAGCTTAGCAAGTTAACCCACAAACGAAGAAGAAACAGCAACTTGTTGTGTATGATTTGAGAAGACCAGCAATGATGGGAGTAAATAAACAGCGACTTATGTTTCAGTTAAATCACTCCTCAACTTGGCTCATCTTTGTTTTCACCGTCACAAACGGAAATACCTATGACGCAGTTTTTTACCTGACGGGAGGGGTTCTGGTGGACCAATCACAGCGCTTGCGGTCCGCGTAGATCTGACGCACTGTTAAAATTTTTGCGAGGTGCACATCAGGCTATGCAGAGCTACGCACAGGTTACGGATAGCCTACGCACGACTATAGAACTTATAGAATGTTTTTACACCCGGCACTCATCTTTCCCCGGCCTTAATTTGAGACCGGCCTTTATTTGTCCGCAATGACCATGCCCCCTGCTACCATCAGAGGCCTGGTGTTTATTTGAATACCGGCTTTTATTTGAGGAATTACGGTATTTCTTTTTTTCTGTAGTTTGTATCTTAATAAAGAGACTGAAAAATAAAGCTGGTGGTGGCCTAAGACCTTTGCACAATGTATATATAGTATGTTCATAAGTTGTCACCGGGGCTGTACCCTTTCAAAAAAGTACACAGGGTGCATATTAATACCTCAAAAGCACTTATTGGTACCTCATGAGTTATGAATTAAAACATTGTTGACCTTTCAGCATGATCCCACGATGTCCCTCGAAGACTTTGCATGCGTGTTTTGGAATTACAGCGAAAACGACTGGAGTACAAAAGGCTGCATAAAAGAGAGTTTCTCGGGTCACGCACAGTGCACCTGTATACCTGATCGACCTGAAAATTATTCAAATAATTTTAATAATTTCAATAATTTCAATAATTTAAATATGAACTTTGCAGTCCTGATGGTAAGATACATTTATGGTCAAATAATTTATTAAGGTAAATATATGAAGAGTTTGGTTCGAAAATGCAATAAATCCATTTTGACTAATTTGGGTACAAACGTGTTTTCTATACCAAGAAAGTGACAAGATGAAAACCACTATTTTCTCTTTACAAACTTTCACATAGCATCTTTAGGTTATATAAAAAAATTGTTATCCATAATTAGATTTTTAAAGATTTATTTCAAAAACTGATTCTTTTTTCTCAAAATGCTATAAATCGATTGAATCAATATATAAATGTACATTCATCTTTGCCATGTTATATTCATTTAGTTAACTAGTGATATGCACTGATTAAAAAATAAACATTAATGGCATTAATCAAAACACTTACTTTGTCATATTTTGTCATATTTTTCGTAATATTTTAATACTGACCAGACAAAATGCTGATTTTGGCTGTAACATTTTTTTTAAATGCCGTTTATGACGTTTTGGAACCAAACTCTTCCTATATTCCTTTGATTATATGTCTTATTTTAGATAAAATGTTTAAAAATGTTGTCCTTTTGCAGTCTTTCAAAATAAACTACCAGTATTCAGAAGATTTAAACTTGATCAGCATTGCCGGCTGTTCTCTTTCTATATTGGGTCTTGCTGTCACAGCAGTTTACCAAATTGCAACCAGGTAAAAACAATCAAGATTTACACCGCTACTGGCAGTCAGGGTGATGTCATACTTATTTGTCTCCTGATGCATTTTTTCCCGTTTGACCTTTAGTTTTTATATATTCATAAACTCTTTACTACAGGAAGTCAAGGGGATGCAGCCCGACTCTGCTTTTGGTGAACATCTGCTTGAGCATGATGATTTTCTACCTTCTCTTCATCTTTGGCATAAACAACCCAGTCAAACATGCAAAAATGGCTAAAGATTCAAAAGAAAATTTTGTTCTTGTGTCAGATTACCATCAATACTCTGATGAGGGTCCTTGTACGGCATTTACAGCCTTGATTCATTACTTCTTGTTGGCCACATTCACTTGGAATACTCTGTATGGAATTAATGTGTTTCTCCTCTTCAAAACAACCACTGGAACACCTCCATGGTTTCCCAAGGTGTCCATAGCAGTTGGTTGGGGTAGGAAACTCAGAAAGTCTTATTGTTTAACCTACACTTTTAGTAAAAATTGTCTGTCAACTGTAACTGGGGCGGTACCCTTCAAAAAGATCCTAGGATGTACCATTTGTTACAGATTTGTATACATTTGGTACCACTGAGATACTATTATGAACTTTTACAGTAGGTACAACTGTGCACTTTTTAAATTTCGTTCACTTGTAGTTTAGCAATTATACTTAATGTATATTACTATTTAAATAATGTTTTTACTCTGCACATCGCCTGAGGAAATCCGAAGTTGTGTCGAGGGGAACCAAACTGACAGCCGCGACAGCGGAGAATGTCACGTGGGTATTGTAAAAAGCTTGCGTCTGACCTGCAGTGATATCATTCTGGCTTAGTGGGATGTCAGCCAGCAAGTCCTCTGATTCTGACCTTGTTCTTTTACTACTCAGAGTCTTAATCCAGGAGGGCATATTAAGTGTTCATTTGTATTTTCATTTTAACCGAGCAGCTATGGTAGCGCATTTCACATACAAACACACACATCCACGGACCACGCTGAGTTGACACTGACAGCAGCAAAAGCGACGCATGTGCTTTGTAACTTGTAAATTCAAGGGTGTATGGGTGTATCTGCTCTCGGTGGGACGAATTAGGAAGCGTGCATTGTGAAGGGCGCTCTGAAAAACGTCAGCGCAGCCAAAGGATTAAATTAAACCTCTGATTTAAACAGATGTGCAAATGAGCGTTCCGGTACGCTAAAAGCACGTTCTGGGCGCACAGAGAGGTGGTGGTACGCTCAAGAGCTATATTTGGAAGGGGTGGTACTGAGTACTGGCGAGTACCGGCCCACTTAAAGCACTGGTACAGCCCCAATGCTAGGGTTCATATTTTGACTATTTGTTTTTTGATAGTGTAGGCTAAATGTCCACTGTTAGCTAGTGTATCTGTAGAGTTGTGATGACAAGCATAAGAATCCTGGCTAAAAAGTGTCAGTAAAAAGTATAATGACATTGTTGAGTGCCTGTAAGGCCACGTAGACACCAAACGCAGGGCATTGAGTTACTCACTCTAGATTACTTGTGCGATTTAACTTCTTATTATGCTAATTTTTTGCTCGAGTTGAATATTTTCAACTTTGGCAAAGACGCATTTGAGGCGAAAAGCGTGTGTTTTCGCGGGAAATGCGCCACCAATATCGTGTCATTCGCATCGCGTCTTTGCACTGACTTTGTATGTAATCTACTCGCGCGAATCGTTAAATTTGTGTCTGGTGTAAACCCACAGTAAACCTATTCCTGTCTCAGGGTTTCCTGCCATCATTGTTGGTATCTCACTGGGTTCCACTTACACAGTTGAAGATCCTTTAGGTTATCGACAAGAAGAGTGGTAAGTACCAAATTTTGGGGATTTCATTGATTAAATGAAAAATAATGTTTGATTATTGATGCCACAGTATCTGATCACTAAATGCTTACAGTACTGATTATGTGAGTTCACTTGCCATACAGTTGCTGGTTGGCTTCCTTGGACCCCAAACAGAGTTTCAATATGAGGAAGCCAATGTTCTGGGGATTTCTGCTTCCCTTGTTTATCATGCTGATCTTCAACATGGCAATATTTCTGCATTTCTCTCAGAACATCTGCAAGACCGTCCCTAATTTAGTCCGGTACCTTTTATTTTAGACACATGGGGCGGTTTCCCGGACAGGGATTAGACTAGTCATAGACTAAAATAAATGTAAGAGCTGTCCAAACTGAAAATAACTTGCACTGACATATGTGACCAGTCATGGAAAGTAGTGACACAAGTCAGATCTGGGCCATTTTGAGTTATTCACAGATTCTAAAAGTGTAGTTTCTAAGCTTTTCAACGATGTGTAACACATGGAAATCTGAGAAGATTTGGAGAAGTTGTGGCCATTTGAATTTAGGAACTCAGAAATACTCAAACCGAGAAAATCCGGAAGAGAAGACAATGCTGAATAAAGTCGTAATTCCTGCTATTTTTGGACCAAAATGTATTTTAAATGCTTCAACACATTCTTACTGACCCACTGATGTCACATGGACTACTTTGATGATGTTTTTATTACCTTTCTGGACATGGAAACCGTACATAGTTTGTCAATGAAGGGGACAGAAACCTCTCGGACTAAATCTAACATTAATACATCTTAAACTGTGTTCTGAAGATGAACGGAGGTCTTCCGAGTTTAGAACGACATAAGGGTAAGTCATTAATGACATTATTTTCATTTTTGGGCGAACTATCCGCTATGGTTTTCTCTCACACACCCAGCACCACTGGGACTGGATGCCATGGTTCACACTTTTCCCCGATTGCTCTGCTCCCGGGAGTTCTTGAGAGGGTTCGTCGCAACAACGTTTGTTTGTTGCTGGTAGCCCCACTCTGGCCGAACCGAATATGGTTCTCGGACATGGTGTCCCTCCTCGACGGCTCACCTTGGGAAATACCCGTCAGGAAGGATCTTCTCTCTCTGGTGGGTGGCTCGATTCTTCACCCCCGCCCAGAGTTATGGAAACTGTGGTTCTGGCCGCTGAGGGGGCCAGGCTCATAGAATCTGGTCTCTCAGCTGAGGCTGTGGAGACCATTCTTCACTCCATTCTTCACTCCACGAGGAAGCTTTATGCCTTTAAATGGGGAGTTTTTACTTCCTGGTGCAGCAAGCACCTGCATTACCCTGTAAACTGCCAAATTGGTACAGTTTTGGAGTTTTTGCAGGAAAAGTTCACCGCAGGGTTATCTCCTTCTACGCTCAAGGTGTATGTGGCGGCCATCTCGGCCTACCATGTCCCTTTGGTCAGGCAGTCCCTTGGGAAAGACCCGCTGGTGATTCGCTTACTTCGTGGCACTCAGAGGCTGAGGCCTGTAGTCTGACCCAGGGTTCCAGCTTGGGACCTGGCCGTTGTGCTGGAGGGTCTGTCCATGGCTCCGTTTAAGCTCATTGAGACTGTTTCAGTCAAGTTTGTGGCACTTAAGACAGTACTTCTGTTGGCAGTCACATCTCTGAGGAGAGTGGGCGACCTTCAGGCCCTGTCGGTTTTCCCTATGTGCCTCGAATTTGCGCCAGGGATGGTTAAGGCTTTCTTGTACCCAAGGCCCGGCTATGTGCCTAAGGTACTGACTAATGTGCCACGGCCTGTCGTACTTCAGGCCCTCTGTCCTCCCCCATTTAGGGATAGGAATCAGGAAAAGCTTAACTTGGTGTGTCCAGTGCGAGCACTGGATGTCTATGTTCACAGATCTTCTTTGTGGAGGAGGTCTGAGCAACTATTTGTGTGTTTTGGGTCGCCCAAGAAAAGCCTTCCGGCGACCAAGCAGACACTCAGTAAGTGGATAGTTGAGGCTATCTCTCTGGCTTATGAGACCACTGGATGGCCTTCACCTGTCGCCGTCAGGGCTCATTCTACTCGGGGTATGGCAGCCTCCAAGGCCTTGTGGCTAGGGGCTTCAATGCAGGATGTCTGTGATGCGGCAGGCTGGTCCTCTCCGCTCACTTTCGTTCGGTTCTACGAGTTAGATGTTGGTGCTACGCCTGGAGCACAGGTGCTTATGTCTTAGCCGTGCACGTTTCTACACACAGACAGGTACTTGGTAGTATGGTGTTTTGGTACATCGTTCCCATAGCTTAGCTTTGGCGACGCAGCTCGAGTTCCCACGAAGGGGAACGTCTCAGCTTACGAATGTAACCATTGTTCCCCGAGAAGGGAACGAGACCTTGCGTCTCCCTGCCATACTCCCTGCATCACTGTCACGCCTTGCTTCGGCACAATCTAGCTGAAGTCGGCTTGCCGGGTGCTCTTTTTATAGCTTCCTGGTTACCACGTCACCCGCCTATGACGTGGCACTTGACCATTGGATTGATTTGACATAAGTGCTTCAGACGCAATCACGCAGAGGGCGTTCCCATAGCGTAGCTTCGGCGACGCAGCGTCTCGTTCCCTTCTCGGGGAACAATGGTTACATTCGTAACCTGAGACGTTTCCGTGACGGGTCACATATCTTAAAATACATCAGTGCCCTTTGTTTTGCCTCAAAATGCAAACAAGTAATGTTTTTAGTAAGGTATGTTTGTTAAAAATAGTTATATTTCCTAATTAAACTCAAGCTTAGTCTTGGCTTAAGCTGATCCCTGTTCGTGAAACCACCCCATACTCTTTGAAGTAATACATGAATGATAAATTAGCGTGAACAATCTTGTTTGTCCTGATAACACTTTTGTTGTCTAGTTTGCAGCAAACTCCTTTAAAGAAGAAGTTTCTGAGTAGTTTTTCTATGGCTGTGATGCTTGGTCTATCGTGGGTCACTGGTTACATTTTGCTTTTCACCCAAGACCCAATTCTTCAACTTATCCTGAGCATAGTTTTTTGTATGTGCAACACAACACAGGTTTGATTATGCAGTGTTTCAAAACCATTTTCCTTTTGTATCTCCACAGCCCCATTTATCAACACTAAACTGAAAATATGTAGCATTCAACTTATATTATACAGATTATTATTATAATAATTAAAGCGGGCAATGTTACAATTATTCGAATTTACAGTAAAAACAATACATGAGAACCAAATCACTGTAAAATCCTTGTTGCCCTGTTAGCCAGGCCATGCTGAAATATCTACAAACAATGAAGCAGAGGAAGCGGTACAAAATCAATACTCATGAGAGGGCTCCCTCAGCTGGTTTGGCGTTACATCAAGAAAGTTGAAATATTTGTAAATTTAAGTTGATTAAACTTAAAGTTTAAGTGCAACAAGGAATATTTACAGTGTAGTAATGCATATCACTTCTATTTAATTTTAATTTTAGCAATTTACATTTGCACTCAGCTTTTACTTTTTTCATAATCACAAAGCCTTGCAATTGTAAAATAAACTTTGTAAATTTAATCTGCAATGCTTCTATATTAATTTGATTTCTTTTTTATTTCCAAAGGGCATACAAATATTTATTTTATTTACTCTGAGATCCGTAATAAACTCAAATCCAGGTATTCTCAATGCCATGAATTCACCCAACATTGGCATTCACAGGAAAGTGTTCTTCCTATGGAAAGTTAATGGAGAAGAAAACATTGAAATCTACACACGCACTGATACTGACTTCACTGAGATGTCTCAGGTCATCACTGGTAATAACTGGATACATATGTAATGTATCATGTTAATATATCAAGTACAGTTTTTACTAAACACACACTGTAAAAGTGGATCTCTATTCTGTTTGTACATCAAGTTAGATAAAATTGTTGAGACTGCAAATCTTTTATAATACTGAACAGATTTTACAGATGTAGTGTTGATTTTATACAGTATTGCTGCTTTGTGACCATGACAAACAAATAAAAATGTGTCACATTTCATTATAGAGCTGAAGTAGATCATTGGAGGTTGTGCTGATCACATCATATCAGTATAAAGGCACAACATGAAGTGAATCTCTGTGAAAGACCTCCTTAAATGGATGCTGAGAAAGGGGGATAAAACTTGAATTATGGTCGATGCATGACAACATGGCAGATTGGTGTTATTATTTAAAAAATTCAGTTTGATTTTTATTTAGTTTTATATGACGTGATGTCAATATAGATGCGTGTCAATTTCTTAAAATTTGATGTTTTAATTGCATTACATCTTTTTTTAAATTCAGAAACTGATCATAGGCAACAATTTTCACGGTTAAAGTTGAATGAACTATTTAATATCACAATGAAAGTAATGTTCAGATTACAGACGATTATTTTTACAGTTATTATCACCAACATACATACCATGTAGTCCATATATTTAATAATTTTCTGTTTTTCTTTTCATCTCTCCTTTCAATACTAATACAGTATGTATTTTAAAGCTGCTTTTCAATAATGAAAAATTGTGAAAAGCGCTATAGAAACAAAACATACATTTATATGATATTGATTTCTAATTTTCTGAAGCTTGGTAACTGACTTTTCTCTTAGTAAAATAATATTGGATATAAAAAAACTACATTGTATAAAAATTCCTTGTTGCACTTAAAAGTTTAATCAACTTGTTATTAAAATTGTGGAGGAGTTGCTATAAATTACAAACAATAAAGTTGAAATAACTTAATTCAACTTAATTTTTTGTCGAATCCTGCCGGATCCTGTTGGTATTTAGATCTAGTTTAGCATGGCAGGTTCTGACAGTACATATGTTCTATGTGGGAAATGTGTGGTTGTAGTATTGGTTTATTCTGACCACGCATTTCCCGGGTCTCGTCATTTTTTCCCCGATCCCTTACTCGTGATTATTTTCCAGGTGTATGTAATTTACTTTGTCCCTATTTAGTGTCCGTGTGTTTACTGTTCTTTGCACGTTCGTCTTGTCTCTTGCCTTGTTTCATGCCCTGTCGGTTCCTGTGACTTTTTGATGTTTCATAGTCGTGATCTGTTTTATCTGTTGAAAAGTTTATTGTTAGTTTTTGTCAAGTTTAGTATTAGTTTAGTGTCTTGTTGCCCTTGTCTTGTTTTGCCCCCTCGTGGGTTTTGTTTTTCTTTTTATCCCTGTGTTTTTAATAAATTCCTTTTGTAGTTTACGTCCGCATCTGGGTTCGTGTTTTGTGTTCCCCGATTCCTGACAGAACGAACGTGCCAGAAAAGAACCGAGCGGACATGTACACCAGTACTCGCCTGGTGAGACGGGGAAAGGGTTCCCGTCCCGCATACGAGTCGGGTTACGAGTTTTATGACCCGCTCGTATGCGAACCCGAAGTTAACGCCAGGTGGAACCCGACCCGAACCGCCGAACCCCATCGACTCCAGTCCATCCGAGAGGGAGGAACCATTGGGATGTGGAGGTTCGGCGATCCTGATATCTCTCCTCCGGCTCCAGAGAGCCGCTCCCCACCTCTGTCCCTTCGAGGGAAGCGTGAGAGGAGGATCTCCTGGGAGTCTTCCTCTGGGGGATCCTCCTCCGACTTAAGAGCACCACCACATCCTCTATCTGCTCCGCGACCCCGAAGGAAGAACAGTAGGATGGGGAATCTGGTTCAGCCGCCAGAGCGCCCAGAGCCGCCGACGCGGCCGCCAGAGCGCCCAGAGCCGCCGACGCGGCCGCCAGAGCGCACAATGCCATCGACCAGGCCGCCAGAGCGCACAGAGGCGTGGACTCAGACGTCAGCGCAACCCCAGCCGTGGACTCAGACGTCAGCGCAACCCCAGCCGTGTACTCAGACGTCAGCGCAACCCCAGCCGTGGGCGCAGCCAGCGCAACCCCAGCCGTGGGCGCAGCCAGCGCAACCCCAGCCGTGGGCGCAGCCAGCGCAACCCCAGCCGTGGGCGCAGCCAGCGCAACCCCAGCCGTGTGTGCAGCCCTATGATCCTGTTTCCCCTGCCTTTTCCTGCCATACTCTTCCTAGCTCTTCCGCAAGACCTCCCCGGACTTCCCCTGTTTCATCCAGAAATCCTAGGACTCAAACAAAGTTTATCCGGACTCATTTCCCACCCTCCCACCCTGGACCACCCCCTTTGAACTTTTGTGTTCCCCCACCCCCCTCCCTTGTTTATTATTTTTATTGTCTCACCCCAATCCCACTGTTGTTATTGCCTGTTTGCCCTTGTTAGTCTTTGTTATGTTTTCATGGATCATGTCTTGTATGCAGTCTGTCTTGTCCCATGTTTAGTGTTCCCCCTTGATGGCGTCTAGTAGCCGCCTTTTGAGGGGGGCGTACTGTCAGAATCCTGCCGGATCCTGTTGGTATTTAGATCTAGTTTAGCATGGCAGGGTTCTGACAGTACATATGTTCTATGTGGGAAATGTGTGGTTGTAGTATTGGTTTATTCTGACCACGCATTTCCCGGGTCTCGTCACTTTTTCCCCGATCCCTTACTCGTGATTATTTTCCAGGTGTATGTAATTTACTTTGTCCCTATTTAGTGTCCGTGTGTTTGCTGTTCTTTGCACGTTCGTCTTGTCTCTTGCCTTGTTTCATGCCCTGTCGGTTCCTGTGACTTTTTGATGTTTCATAGTCGTGATCTGTTTTATCTGTTGAAAAGTTTATTGTTAGTTTTTGTCAAGTTTAGTATTAGTTTAGTGTCTTGTTGCCCTTGTCTTGTTTTGCCCCCTCGTGGGTTTTGTTTTTCTGTTTATCCCTGTGTTTTTAATAAATTCCTTTTGTAGTTTACGTCCGCATCTGGGTTCGTGTTTTGTGTTCCCCGATTCCTGACAATTTTTATCATTTAAAATTTTATTAATTTTCAGTTGCAAAGTTGCCAACAAAAGGTCTGCGTAATATAACCCGACGAATGGCCAATCAAAACTATCCCAAAAATAGCCCAATGTCCTTACACCAAATACCAAGACTCAGAAATGCCACTACCATACCTAAAATTTATGGAAAACACACATTTTCTTCTTACAGTATAATTAATATTATATTATTATATAATATATTACGAACACTGATTTTATAAATAATATCATCATGCTTTAAGATCAACAAAAAATGCGTCCACCTTTAACCTGCTGACAAAACACAACAGTTTAAAAGTGGCCCAGTTCTGTGTGAAAACTGTGGACTTGGCAACACTGCTATATTGTTAAAGCAATAACTTTTAAAGGCTTCTGCAAATAACTCAGCCTAATGCTGTTTTGCATGTTGGAAAATTATTAAGTAGTATTTTTGTTATTTTTAACATACTTTCAATCAAAATTTTAATATTTTTAATATCGTTTTAAGCTACATTCAGATGTATCCCAAATGAATAAATGTAAAAATAAAATGGCATATTAAATAATTAAGACTTTTTTGTCATATTTTGTAAGTTTTACTAATGGGTAATAAATGGCCGCATAAGCATTGTGTCCAATTGTTCATAATTCATTGAACTGAGATCTTGCCCATTTACTGTTGTAATGTTGATGGTAATGACTGCCATGATGGAAATCTTTTTAATTGTTTTTAATAACTGACTGTAAGAATGAATGTACTGGTTAATATGGCAAGACAATGGCTTTTGAACTACTGCTTCTGAATCCAGTCAGGGATTCTTTATATCCACCAGGAGGAGCCATTTACAAGAAAATACACGTATGATACGTCTAGTGTAGAAGATAGGCCTTCACTGATCAGCCACAAAAACTAAAACCACCATGTACGTCCTCCTTGTGCTGCCAAAACAGCTCTGGGCTGCGTTCTCCGAAACTACCTTAACGCTACGTCGTTCAAGTTGTACCTTAAGCTGTACCTTATCGCTAATACGTGTTTCCCGAAACGTTCTTAGTTACGTATCACTTCTGTAAGCAGTGTTGGGTGTAACTAGTTACAAAGTAACTAGTTACTGTAATAATATTACTTTTTTCAGTAACTAGTAGTGTAAGGCATTACCCGTCTGAAAATGGTAATATTATTACAGTTTTCCCGAGCTAGTTACTTAAGTTACATTCGCCAGTAGCACCTTCATCACACAAGGCACAAAACACAGAGAACAAAAGGGAAGGGGAGGAGGGCATGAATGGAACAGTAATTGGTCTAAGTTTGGCACGAGGTATCATTTACCATCACCGATTGGTCGACACCCGGCAGCCAGCAGCACAGAGCGGCAGCGGCACACTCAAAGACAGATCGGGTAAATGGAAGCGTCAACAACGGCAAGCTCTTTTTCAGAGGAAGGTTCCCAGCAACAGAAAGCTATAGTTTCGACGGGTGGAGATTCAGTCATATTTTATTATGTTCAACGGAAGGAAAATAACTTGACGGTGAAGTGCACACTCTTTAATGTTTCTCCGAACGCTGTGCCCTACGTCCGGTAGCGGGTAAGGAAGCCAGCATTTTCTTGGCCGTGGCTTGCCCAAATAAACATTCTTGTCCAGAAAAAAATGTAACTAGTAATATAACTAGTAATATAACTAGTTACTTTCTCCAGGGAGTAATAAAGTAAAGTAAGGCATTACTATTTTTGAGAGTAATATGTAATACGTAATATATTACTTTTTTGAGTAACTAGCCCCAACACTGTCTGTAAGTCATACGTTTGTAAGGTTGGTCTGGAGCACTCTTAGCTATACCTTATCCCACATGACTCCACTAGGGGCCATCACTTTTATAAAAGCTTACATTGCAGTCTATATAACTAATATTTGTAAAAATAAAAAAACAGTTGCAATACACTGTCACGGTGATCCGTGTCATGTTTTGTGTCTGTTCCATATTGTCATCACCTGGACACTTGTTAATTATCACCTCATTCATTCCACCTGTGTGTCATTAGTCTTTGTGTATTTATACTGCTGTCTGTGTCACACTTGTCGCCGGAAGATTGTCATTGCTACCCTGTCTGTTTCTCATGTCATATTTTGGATGTTCCTGTGTTTCTTACCTGTTTATACTCCTCGTGTTTTGGTTCCCATTTTATTATTAAATGTTATTTATTTTGAACTCTGCATTTGCGTCCTGACTCTCCATCCGTGTCATGACAGAATCTTCCGGGCAGCATTGGACGCAGCGAGTTTGCGGAGGGCGGCTCCCCAAGAATTTCGTCGAGGGGGAGTAGTGACATCGGGGTTCGTACTCCATCAGCCCCAATGTCTCTTGGGGACCACCATGAGCGATCGCTCGCTCCTGCGGGCCTGCGGGAGGAGGATCGGCCCAGGCGGTTCCCCAACGGTTGAGTCGTCATCGATGGTTCCTCGGAGGTCCACCGTCCTGCTCGTCAGGGGATCCGGAACGGACCACGGCCGATTATTTCCCCGTGGTGGTCATCAAGTGAGGGTCTCCGTTCCGCGAGGGGATGGGATGTGACTTCCGGGGGCATCTGATCTTCGACGGTTCCCAGGAGGTGGGTAATTTGTCTGCCTCAGTTCTCGGAGCGATCGCTCCGGTTTTCCTGGCGCATTCTGGCGGCTGCCGGCTTCGCCAGTGTCCCCAAGCCCTCCATCCCTCCCCTGGACCCACCCTACCAGACTTTGTTTGTTTTTTGTAATGAGTGTCTGGCAGGGACGTGCACAGGAATTTTTAGGGGCAGTTGCTCTGTCCTAAAAAAAGGGCACCCCCACCCCCGAAAAAAAAACTTACGGCCTATATGAAGGACTGAGAATAACAGGGTCTTTATTAAAATCACCAAACATGTTTGCCTAATGTCAACCAAAAAAATAGTAGCCTAGGCTGCTTGTCTGCAAGCTATGATAGCTAGCTGCTATCTGTCTGATTATTTAGGCTAACATGGCAAACTCAGCCTGGATTTATGAAGATTTTAACAGAGGTGGAAAGAGTATCCAATAACTTTACTTAAGTAAAAGTACAAGTGAGTAAAGAAATAATTACTCAAGTAGAAGTAAAAAGTATGCAATGAAAATAATACTCAAGTAGCGAGTTACTAGTTAGTGATGAAAAAATAAATCTAGATACATACATGCACGCGCACACCCACCCACAATACAGTGCCCTCCATAAGTATCAGAACAGTAAAGACAACATTTTTCTTTTTGCTGTGGAGACCAGATATTGGTAAGATAAATATCAGTATGTCAGAAGTTTAGAATGTCACATTTTATTAATCTTTGTTTATGTTTCAACACATACATGCTTTAACATCAAAGAACAACAGCATTAAATGCACACAAGTGAATCAAACTGATCCTACACATTTTATGCTTTTCATGTGTAAACAATCAGGACACAGCTCAGTGCCCATTAAACAAAAATAATGTGACAGATTCTGTACTTTTCTATAATGTTTATATTTGAATGTTTAGACATTTCTTGACTCCACAGCAAACAGAAGAATACTTATGAAGGGCACTTATACATTATGAGTAAAACTGCAACATACACAAACAGTACAGAAAAAAGAATACAAACACAGAATAGACAAGCATTACAAATTAACTCTAGTCTCAATGTTGATGTAGCTTATAGCTGAAATATCAGACAAGTAAACTGACAAAGAGTTTTGCATTCATTATGTATAAAGTTAGAATCTCCTAAGATGGTCTGAGGACATTGACAGTTTACACTTACATGATACAAACTGATTTTAGACAAAACTCATGTTTTCTTATGTTGTCATGTCACGTGTATTTTGTGAGAATAACTTACATCAGTACAGTATACAGCGAATCAGACGTCAATCATCGATGGATTTTCTTCAGTCTGTGCTACAATGCTTCTGGACTTCTGGAGGCTGCGCGACGAACAGGTCACGCGTATGTAATGGCGGGTACATGTGTGAAGTTTTGCTTTTAGTTAAAGATTGGTAAATTCATATCCACGTCACCCAAAACTGTTTATATTCTGCGTGTTTCTACATAGGCTACGAGTAAAACAGCATCAGACGATTCCGTGTTTTCAGCGATCTGAACAATTCATTCAAACTGATTCGCGAACCAATTCAAAACGTTTGGCCCATTTGCTTTGTAAAGAATCGATTCAAAAGACTCATTTATTTGCAACACTTTTAAGGAATCGACTCAAACGAGTCATTAATTCGCGAATGCCTCAG
Organism: Paramisgurnus dabryanus; assembly: GCF_030506205.2. Lineage (NCBI taxonomy): Eukaryota > Metazoa > Chordata > Actinopteri > Cypriniformes > Cobitidae > Paramisgurnus > Paramisgurnus dabryanus. The sequence goes on from NC_133360.1 coordinate 26,531,131, forward strand.
AAACACGAGACAGCAATTTAAAAATAAAATATAAATTTCGTAATTAATTAAAATACAGTAACGAAGGAACGCTGCACAATGTAAACGAAGTAAAAGTAAAATTTCTTCCACCTCAGAAGGGCAACTTGAGTCGAGAAGGGCAAATGGGCAGTTGCCCGGGCAACCTGAGCAACCCCCCTGTGCACGTCCCTGGTGTCTGGTAGCCACTCCTAGAGGGAGGGGTAATGTCATGGTGATCCGTGTCATGTTTTGTGTCTGTTCCATATTGTCATCACCTGGACATTGTTAATTATCACCTCATTCATTCCACCTGTGTGTCATTAGTCTTTGTGTATTTATACTGCTGTCTGTGTCACACTTGTCGCCGGAAGATTGTCAATACTACCCTGTCTGTTCCCTGTATTGGATGTTCCTGTGTTGCTGTGTTACTCCTCGTGTTTTTGTTCCAGTTTTATCATTAAATGTTATTTATTTTCGAACTCTGCATTTGCATCCTCACTTCACGTTCCGTGTCATGACATACACTCCGTGTTTAATTAGGCAAATGTTTTAATATTTAAAGAATAAAACATTCACATAATTAGACATCATTGCATTGATGGTTTTTAGATTTTTTATTATGTTTTCCAAAGGGACATCAGCTGCGAACTATTAAATGCTACAGGCTTAAGAAACTATTTAAAAAATATTAATTGGGTGTTGGAGTTGGTAAAACTATGGCAGCTATACAGCCAATCCTACTATTTCATTTGTGCATTTCATATCCGTTAAATCTTAGTATTTTAGCTGCATAAATAAATAGGGTAAAAAAAAACTAATTATGATTATTAATGTTAATTCGACTTTGCATCGAATTTTTTTGACGTTTTATAACTTTGAGGCAACTGCATGCCATATTCTTTATAAACATTCAAAATAATCTGCTCCACTTGATTACGGCTTGTATAGTCTCCTAAGGTCAACAAAATTTCCACATTAAACTAATCAAGCTAAAATCTAAAGCAATCATACTATATATTTATAAAGGCTATTATATAATATATATTTTTATATGTTATATTTGAAGTAGACAGACAGGCTCCAGAAATGCGTTCATTAAGCTTTATCCGCATTGTAACCACACTGCTTGCGCATCCAGTGTCCAAGCACAATAAACGCGTGAACTAATGAACAACAGCAGTTTTTTTTATATATTTTAAGTGTAATGCATAGCCAAGTACTTGCACGACCCACCTTATTCCCCTGTGCAAAGCACTTATTGGGAACCCCTTATATAAATTATCCTTTCAAGTGAAGGCATGGCGGTTGCAATGGAGCAGTTTATGCATGATACGTTTGGAAATAAAGTTGCGGGTTTTGCATAGGTTTGATATAAAAATTTAGAAGGTTGAATTTAGTTGTTCGCAATTTGAAATATTTTTAACAAATATTCCTAATAAATTTAACTTGAACTATTTCTAAAATGTTTCTTTAATAAAGAACAACGCTATCTCATAACGCAGCGAAACCTATTACATGAAGTGAATAATTGATTGTTGAGCAATTGATATCAACCTATTCAGCACCTCCACCATGGACAGCATCCGCTAAGGTTGAACTTAAGAAGGTTTACCTTAAGCAACATCCTAAGGTATAGTTCGGAAAACACACGTCGGAAAGGTATACCTGTAGTCAATGTGTACCTTTTGAGTCTTCTTAGCGCGCTAAGAGACAACGTTAACGGAGAACGCAGCCCAGATGTGTTGACTCCACCATTTCTCTTGAATGCATCCTGTGTTATCTGGCACTACGACATTAGAAGGAGATTCTTTAAGTCCTGCAAGGAGAGGGATTAATATATTGAATTTATTGGTACAGTACATCCCACGATGCTCAATGCGATTGAGATCTTTGATATTTTGATGCAAAGGCAACATCTTGAATTCTTTGTAATGTTCATCAAACCATTCCTAAACAATTGCAGGGTGCATTATTCTACTCAAGAAGGCCACATCCACCAAGAAACACTATTGCTATGAATAGGTCCTTCTGTTTTGGTTCTTCTCTTGATAAATCTCTTTAGAGCCAACTGTAAAAAAATATATTTTGTTTTAGATAATTGTGGAGAAAAAAATCAGAACCTGTTTACTAATTATGTTTTTCGTCACATGGATCACCAAAAATTTAATTCAATTTTGTATCTGTATATTTGCAATTTTAGTTTCTAGTGTCATAAATATAGGGGCAGTTTCCTGGACAGGGATTCGACTATTCGTAGACAAAAAAAATTGTAAGAGCTGTCCAAACTGAAAACACATCTGTACCCTTTGTTTTGCCACAAAATGCACACAAGTAATGTTTTAAGTAAGGCATGTTTGTTAAAGCTAGCTATAGCTTTATTTCCTAATTAAACTAGGCCTAGTCCTGGTTTAAAATAATCCCTGTCCAGGAAAACGCCCCAATATGATGTAATCTCTTGGCGATTATGAAAGCAAATAATTTAGAATCAAAACTTAGAAGTGTGACAGGGCGCCAATTCTCAAATATAGTTGAACCTATAATTCCCTATGGAGAAACCTATAGAGACCGTGCTGCTGTAATTAGACAAAGTGACATCACAGACCAAACTAATCAATAATGACGTCTGTTGAACACTGTTTTTATTATTGAATATTACTGACATTTCAATTAGTTGTTCAACAACACTATTCTGTGGAAACCAACATTTGATTTTTCTTTGTAAATTCTTGTAATTCATAACAAGACACCCACTTTAAAGTTGAAATAAGATTGTAATTATTTTGAATTAATTGATTTATTTATTTATTTACAGTACCATTTGTTGTGCTACTGTTCTGTAAATCATACAACATTCAAATTTTATGAATGAAACGGAAACAAAACATAGTGTATCTTCTTGTTAGTGCCTCATTGTAGCTATTTCCTTGTCCGTGTTTACTCTGACGTTTGTAAACCAGTCATCGCTTAATCATAACCACACAAACAGACAATCAGTCTCAGTTGTTCAATAGTCGTCAGGTTTCATGTTAGTAATAGGTTCATCTAATGTTTGAATAATGCACTGTTGCCTGATCCTCATCTTTATCTTAGGTAAGTTTGGTTTTTAATATATTTCAACTATTATCTGAATAAAAATAATAATAATTAATATGAAAGCAATGATAGCTTGCATGAAGATATTCATATATGTTTTCAATTATAGATTAATTAGGCCTATTTTAGGGTTTAAGTAATATTATTAATTTGATGAGTTTGATTGTTTTTACTGACATGTATTTTAGTGCACAGTACAGTAAGGCATTTTTTTCTTTTTTGTACTTGTTCACATGTGTTTCTGTTCTCTCTTTACACACCTTGCATGACTGATTTGGTCTTCTTTGCATATTATTATTTACATAGTGTATTATTTAAATGATGTTGTATATAAATTTACCTCGAAGTTCACAACAGAATACTCTAAACAAAGAATAATACAAACAAATTAAGGTGACTGTACTATTTTTGTGTATGCAGTTGCTCTTTTTTTAGTCATTAACTCATGTTCATGTCGTTCAAAAGTTGTATGACTTTCTGGGTTCTGCCAATTTCAGAATAAACTGTTTTGAATAATGCATGCAATGACGATCTGATACAGAACATACACTTTAAAAAAATAAAGGTGCTACAAAGGGTTCTTCACAGCAATGTCAAAGAAAAAAACATTTTTGGTTTTTAAAATAATAAGAATTTCTGATTATCCAAATGTAGGAGTGCAATGTCTATACGTTCGCCTATTTGTTTTCTGTACATCAGATTTTTGACCAGCAGTAGTATGCTATATAAACAATTTCACCTAAATTCATCGCTAGTAGCAAAAACGTTACTCTGATGGTAACTTTAGATAAAGTTGGCAGACTTGAGGGTGGTTCATGGCCAGCATAAGCTTTAAACTGAACTGTTATCGTGATCATCAGAAGTCTGGCTAAACAAGGCTAATAATGATTTTGTGTCTGTAAACAGCTGTTTTTGGACAGGGTTGGTCTCAAAACAATACCACCATATACAGCACCGTAGAACCACTCAACATCTCAACATCACCTGTCTTAACAACCAATGTCTCAACATTACCTGTCTTAACAACAAACATCTCAACATTACCTGTCTTAACAACCAACATCTCAACATTACCTGTCCTTACAACCAACATCTCAACATTACCTGTCTTAACAACCAACATCTCAACATTACCTGTCTTAACAACCAACGTCTCAACATTACCTGTCTTAACAACCAACATCCCAACCCCGGTGTGCGAACATGGACGAGTTGTAGATAGGTTTTGCCTCTGTACAGATGATTGGAGTGGAGCTTCCTGCAACATTCGTAAAACTATTAAAATATTTCATAATATGTAGCCATTATTATACAGTGCAAATGTATGTTAAGTAAATAAGATCTTGATGGTCTACAGAATATAAGTGAATGTTGTGTGATAGCTTTGGTACTTTGTAAATTACCTTACAGTGACAGTTTGCCCAAAATTACGCAAGACTTATTAAGTGATTACAAAATATAGACGGTTTCAGCAGCCACAACATAAACAAATGGATTTTTTGGATGGAACGCAACTTCCAGTAGACTTGCACATAGAATCAATAACAACTGAGCCCTTTTAACTCTTTCCTCGCCATTGACACGTTATCATGTCAATTAAGAGAAAACATTTGTGACCAGTCACGGAAAGTAGTGACACAAGTCGGATCTGGGCTATTTTGAGTCATTCACAGATTCTGAAAGTGCAGTTTCTAAGCTTTCCAACGATGTGTAACACATAGAAATCTGAGAAGATTTGGAGAAGTTGTGGCTATTTGAATATAGGAACTCAGAAATACTCAAACCGAGAAAATCGAGACGAAAGGGACTCTTCTTTCCAACTGGGGGAGACAATAGGGCTCATTTAGCTAAGCCATACCCCCTGTAAAGCCGTTTTGAGATACAGATGTTCTAGTATCATATGTAGTATTTTATGACAGAAGTCCAAATGACAACATGCAAAAATAAACATGACTCTTTTTACCTTTGTGGGGATCACAAGTCGAATCCAGTCTGTTTCAGATTACCCAATGACCATTTTTGTCCACAAATGCGTATAATCCGTGAAATATTGATATATAGTCTATTGTTTACATCAGATTTAGCTTTTTTACAGTCTATGATCGTAACATGTAAGGGTATATGAGATTACACTCCGGTAATTTACATTCCGTTAAACACATGAACCCGCCTTCAAAGTTTGTATTTAAAACAGGGAGGTAGTATAATAGATAATCCAAACAGCGCAGTCGAAAACGTGAAGTCCTTTAGGGATGTAATCAATCGCTCACTCGTTCCTCCTTCAGCCAATGACTTCATGGAAAATATTGATAGACAAAACATGTAGCCAATTATATAAAGAATACAACGATCTCTGTGTAACTTCTGTGTGCTGGGACTCATGCTGCGCTGCAAGAACTGACACAGAGATGTCGTCAAAGTACCGCGAGAGCGAGTCGAAATTAATCTACTCCGTAAGATTTCTTGAAGAGCTCTCGTGGTACTTTGACGTCATCCGACTGCGGCGCCGCATAAAGTCCGTGACGCGGCTGACGTACGATGCGGCTGACTGTTATTTGTTCCGCCCCAGCTTCTTTTATTTTTCTTTTGTTTTGTGGGCTCGAGCTTCGTTTTACAGTCTGGCGAGATGCACGCTTTAAGTTTGGAAAAAAAAACTTAGCAAACATGTCTGAGGAACAGTGCAGCCGCGTCACTACAGTCACGTGACTTCACGCTCGAGCCGGAAGAGAAGACAATGCTGAATAAAGTTGTAATTCTTGCTTTTTTTGGACCAAACTGTATTTTTGATGCTTCAACACATTCTTACTGACCCACTGATGTCACATGGACTACTTTGATGATGTTTTTATTAACTTTCTGGACATGGAAACCATACATAGATTTTCAATGAAGGGGAAAGCTCTCGGACTAAATCTAACGTTAAAACATCTTAAACTGTGTTCCGAAGATGAACGGAGGTCTTCCAAGTTTAGAACAACATAAGGGTAATTGAATTTTTGGGCGAACTATCCTTATTTAGTAGTCATGCTGTTCCCTTTGGGGGCGGAGGCGAAAACACAAGCTTATATAGTATGTAAATATACACACAGACAATGAAGCCCCCCGCTGCACACTAGAATCTCTGGAAAAACAAGCCAATTTCAACTGCAAAATGTACGCTTTTAAATATACAAAAACTGCTATCTCAAACATGGAGAGGCTTCTTCGTGATCTCAACTAACAGATTCTGCAATAAAACGAAAATTTTGAAGAAAAAACTTTGTTTCTCATTTTCTCGAAACTTGTGCTGCCGACTTGTGTCACTGGTTTCCGTGACGGGTCACATTTGCATGAAAAATGTGTTCCTGATAAGTTTTTTTTTGGTTATCTGTAATACAGTGATTATCGTGATTTTATAGTTCAAGTAATTACCGTGATTACCAAATAAAAAAAAACTGAAGCTAAATATTTATTCATGTTACACTAAAATTGTAAAAATGTTATTTTTTAAAATCGTTCTGAATCTGATCTCTTACAAAAATTCCTTTACAAAAATGCAATTATTTCAGCTTTTTGCTAAAAAATGAAATATTTTTGAAGAAAAATACCCAGATTTAAGAGTTTATAAGTAGTGAAAAAATTAAACGTCTGATGAAACCGTCTATACATATTTGGGAGAACTATCCCGAAGCATGGTTATGTTTCATGCTAATTTTGAAGGTTATCAACACTCACAAATGCTTTTACAGCTAATTTCTGCCCTGAGCAAGGACCCACAAATACATCAGGATTTACCTTTCCAGGAACTGTCCTAGGCCGGTTTGCCTCATCTACAGAGCTATGTGAAAGGGGAACACCAAATGGTACTCTGTCCTCTTAAACAGCTGCTTTCATGATGTACACTAATAGCTTTAAATTAATGTTCTTGAAATATCTCTTCATTCCAAGTTTATTTTTCAGCTGGGTTTCCCAAGGCATCAGCCCTCTGTAACATAACAACCCGTGTGTTTAATGCGCCAAACAATCTGAGTTGTAGTTTAACATTGGACGACATTAATACAGACGTAAGATATCAATGTTTCATACTAAACTTACATTAACTTTTTCTCACAAAAAAATTAACGGATTGTTTCTTTCAATCAAGATTTCTGGGATTTCTGTGGAACAAAAGTTGTTTTTAGCGTCCAGTGCTCAGATCCTTACATCCAGACCAGAACTTCTGACACCCCATAAAATAACAAAAGCAGTGAATTTAGCCAACATGTTGCTCTCCTCAGAAAACATATCAACGGTACTTATTTACACTTTTACACTTGCTGTCCCCACAGAGTGAGTTTTTTAATGCATCAAACTCAAGTTTTTTAACTTGCATAATTATCATTTAAGGGCTGAGGTATACTTTTAATTTGTTTAGATAGTTTCTCTGTGCGTTATTATAGTAAGAGACTTTATACCTTACTTGTATATACACTGTAAAACAATTCTGTAGAAATTACAGTATTAATGGCAGCTGGTTGCCAGTAACTTACTGTAGATTTTACATTTATGTTATTTACTGGCAACAGTTTGTTCAAAGTTAAATGAACATTAAATATTTTCAGTCTTTATCTTCTACAGTAAGTTACTGGCAACCAGCTGCATAATTACAATGTGCGGTATCTTTTTGATGTTCTTCCAGGTGGAATCATTTGCATTTTGGTATTTTGCCTAATTTAGCAAGGTCCTGATAAAACAGATAAACAAACTTCATTTGACTAATCCACATCAACAACACAACAAAACACTCAACAGCCTTTCCAGTTTTTCATTCTGCAAACATTCACTCAACCTTTGCAATAAATTCACTTAAAAATAAAAGTGATAGGATTCTTAATTCCCCAAATAACCTTTCAGATAATGTTTTTAATTTAGCCAGACAAGATACCTTTAATACCGCACACTTCCCCATCTATCCCAGCCATACTGTACTGTATATGCCAAGACAGATGTATGTACAACATTTGTTTAGGTTAATTTCCCTTAAGTCTAAACTCTGTGATGCTTTTAAAGCATTGCTCTGTTATGGTAATCCTGACCAGCCGAACAGAACAACATTGTGTCAACCAAACACTTACAGTATATAGTTAGGGCTTTACATATGTCCACATGTATGAGAACCAGAATAACAGGTTGTAACCTCGATCTCTTTGTTTGTTGTGTAGGATATTGCTGTGTCTACAGTAGCCACGGTCAGTCAGCTCCTGAGTGCCGTTCCTGAGAAATTCTCTGATGTCAACCGTGATGCTCTTTCAAAGTATATGAAAATAGTGCACTGCTAGAGTTTGGAATTGTAATCAGGCTCTTATTCCTAATGTGTGAAATACTGAAATAAATACCTCTACTCAACCGCACAACTCAGACCATAGATATAAATATGCAAATTAGTACAGCATAGACATATAAACAACAAAAACTTGATTTTCACCACATGGGGACTTAAATACTGTAAACGCATGTCTGATTTTGTATTGTGTTTTTACAGACTAACACAGACTCTGCAGAATTTCTCACTGCGCGAGGAATCAAATAACTTGGTACAGCCAAATTTGGCAGTGCAGTCCTTTAAGGGGGGACAGGAGATTCATCAAGTGCAGTTAACTTTATTTAAAGGTAAGTACTGGACCAGCTTGACCAATCACAGTAGACCGGGTGGTTTGGAAGGATGAACTTCATAGAAACGTTTGAGACATGTTGCAATAATGTAAAATATTAAAAAAGACTTTTTGTAAAAAGGCATAATGGGACCATTTTGAAAATGTATGAACTGGCCCCGTTAACTTACATAGTAAGTGCCTCACTAAAACCAGACACAATTATAAAAAGATTATGAACATTATGGCATGCTGATGTTAGCCTATATACCTTTTAGCAGTACAAGTGTGAGTTTATAATAAAAATTTTCAGCAGTTGAGCTATTAAAACAGTGGTAATGTATATTTAGGGATGAGTTAAAAAAATTTTAATTTAAAATTTAAAAAAAGTCTGCCTAACATCCCGCAATATTAAAAATTTCAGCTTAATATGACTTCAGTTTTACATAAATCATTCTGTCTGTTTGCACAGGTGCATCATTATAAATATTTACATGTTGTCTCTACGTAGATCAACCTTAATTATCTAATTATTTTTGTAGCAACAGGCAATGATACCTTTATACCTGGCAATGATACCTTTATACCTGGCAATGATACCTTTATACCTGGCAGAATAAAACTGGATTCAAATATGATGCCTTTTCCAAAAGAGAAAGTTGACCTACAAATGAATATCACATTCAGTGAAGGTAAATCTATAGTTTATTCTGTATATATCAATTTTCCATATAAAATATTATGCTGAAAGTTTTAAATTAAAGTAATCTGATAGAAAAATGATAAAAAAAGAAATTAAAATAGAAATAATGTAAAATAATACTTTTCAGTAACCATTTCCCATCCACATTAGTATCACAGTTAGAAGGAGATGTTTAAAGACAGGTTAACATTATAGAAACAAATGTTAAAAACTGCAATAAAGAATCTCTCTCTTTCTCTCTTCTCTCTTTCTCTTCAGGAATGAACAAAAGTGTTGGGTTTGTTCTCTATGATAGCGATCATTTCTTTCCGTCACAAAGCTTTAAACCTTCTCTGAATACCAAGAGAAGAGTTTTCTCTGCTAACCTGTTCGAATATGGATTTGAAGCCATGGAAGTTCAGTTTTCAGTCACACCATCGGTGAGAAATGTCTGTAGCCATATTATTCTGTCTTATTTTGTGTATTTTCTTTTTTTCTGTATTTTGTATCTTAATAAAGAGACTGAAAAATAAAAAATGGATGGTCATTCAAACATTGCATAACAACAAAGCTGGTGGTGGCCTAAGACCTTTGCACAATGTATATATACTGTAGTATGCTCATAAGTTGTCACCGGGGCTGTACCCTTTCAAAAAAGTACACAGGGTGCATATTAATACCTCAAAGGCACTTATTGGTACCTCATGAGTTATGAATTAACACATTGTTAACCTTTCAGAATGATCCCACGATGTCCCTCCATGACTTTGCATGCGTGTTTTGGAGTTACAGCGAAAACCACTGGAGTACAAAAGGCTGCACAAAAGAGAGATTTTCGGGTCACGCACAGTGCACCTGTACACCTGATCGACCTGAAAATTATTCAAATAATTTAAATTTACATAACTTTAATAAAAACTTTGCAGTCCTGATGGTAAGATACATTTATGGTCAAATTATTTATTAGAGTAAATAAATGAAGAGTTTGGTTCCAAAACGCAATAAATACATTTTGACTAATTTGGGTAAAAACGTGTTTTCTATACCAAGAAAGTGACAAGATGAAAACCACTATTTTCTGTTACAAACTTTCACATAGCATCTTTAGGTTATAAAAACATAAAAATTTTAATCTATAATTTGATTTTCAAAGATTTATTTAAAAAACTGATTATTTTTCCACAAAATGCTATACATCTATTGAATCAATATATAAATGTGCATTCATCTTTGCCATGTTATATTCATTTAGTTGACTAGTGATATACACTGATTAAAAATAAACATTAATGGCATTAATCAAAACACTTACTTTGTCATATTAAGTACACTGTCATTGCTGCTGTCATCCTTGGGTCGTCGTCGCTGAACTTTTTTGACAGCGATCAGCTGTAAAATGTTTTGGTCCTGCTCGATTTTCGTTGACTTTGAGTAAAATAATGGAAAGTTTTTCATTAGAGGTCAATGTGTAAGCATGAGAGAAGCTTGATGCTGTCCTGTGAGAACAAGCAACAGCCGGCATTTTTCCTTCGTCCAAGTGACTTTCACGTAAATTATTAGATTTGAATGGCTTATGTTTCTTCTCCGCCACAGAAAACCACCACAGGTTTATCAATGCCATCTAAATTACTATTTTGTTTTTGTTTGTTTGTTGATCACGAAGTACAAAGTAGATGAATAAAAAGGATTCTGTGTGTATTCAAAGCGCCACCATTATTGTTTACAATGCATGGAATCGTGCGCTGTGATTGGTTAAGCGGATTTATTGCATTCTGCAGAGAAGGAGGACTGGCGTTTGTTGGGGTTTGGAAAATAAGGAAAAAAGATGACAGAATAACACGCCGGATATCGTATTTTGCGTAAATATTTTTTAATTTTTAATACTGACCGGATATAATACTGATTTTGGCTGTAACATTTTTTTAAAATGGCGTTTATCACGTTTTGGAACCAAACTCTTCATATATTCCTATGATTATATGTCTTACTTTAGATAAAATGTTTAAAAATGTTTTCCTTTTGCAGTCTTTCAAAATAAACTATGAGTATTCAGAAGATTTAAACAGGATCAGCATTGCCGGCTGTTCTCTTTCTATATTGGGTCTTGCTGTCACAGCAGTTTACCAAATTGCAACCAGGTAAAAACAATTAAGATTTAAACAGCTACTGGCAGTCAGGGTGATGTCATACTTATCTGTCTCCTGATGCAGTTTTTTCCAGTTGACCTGTAGTTTTTATATATTCATAAACTCTTTATTATAGGAAGTCAAGGGGATGCAGCCCGACTCTGCTTTTGGTGAACATCTGCTTGAGCATGATGATTTTCTACCTTCTCTTCATCTTTGGCATTAACAACCCTGTCGAACATGCAAAAGAGGATAATGTTTCCGAAAAAAATCTCGTTCTTGTGTCAGATTATCATCAATACTCTGATGAGGGTCCTTGTACGGCATTTACAGCCTTGATTCATTACTTCTTGTTGGCCACATTCACTTGGAATACTCTGTATGGAATGAATGTGTTCCTCCTCTTCAAAACAACCACTGGAACACCTCCATGGTTTCCCAAGGTGTCCATAGGAGTCGGCTGGGGTAGGAAACTCAGAAAGTCTTATTGTTTAACCTACACTTTTAGTAAAAATTGTCTGTCAACTGTAACTGGGACCCTTCAAAAAGTTCCTATGATGTACAATTTGTTACAGATTTGTATACATTCGTACCACTGAGATACTATTATGAACCATCTATACAGTAGGTACAACTGTGCACTTTTTAAAAGGGTACAGCCCAGTGCTTTAAGTGGCCCAAAAGAGGTGCCGGTTCTCTATTTTTTTATTTATTTTTTTGCTGACTCGACTCCTCCCCTAAGGTACCAACAACTATATTGAAGGGGTTTTATATAGAGCAGTCAACAGACGACCTTGTTAAAAATAATAAATCCTTTTATAAGTTTGTAGATTTACTTGAGCTAGAAATAGCTACTGAACATAAATAAAATGTGCAAAAGGTATGCAAGTAAAATTTTCAACATGATTAAATTCTCAAATAGTTGTTAAGATAGAAAGAGCTTGAAATAAAAACTTTAAAATGTCACTAAGACCATATGGGTTCAAGAATAACAAAATACTGGCCATTTGAAACTTGAAAAACATCACTTTATTTTGTCCCATTGTTTTCAATTTTGCGGGTGGTAAAACTCCTGTGTGCATCGTTCAAATTCATTGAAATTTCGTTCACTTGTAGTTTAGCAATTATACTTAATGTATATTACAATTAAAATAATGTTTTTACTCTGCACATCGCCTGAAGAAATCAGAAGTTGTGTCGAGGGGAACCAAACTGACAGCCGCGACAGCGGAGATTGTCACGTGGGTATTGGAAAAAGCTTGCGTCTGACCTGCAGCGATATCATTCTGGCTTGGTGGGATGTCAGGCAGCGAGTCCTCTAATTCTGACCTTGTTCTTTTACTACTCAGAGTCTAAAACCAGGAGGGCATATTAAAGGAATAGTCTACTCTTTTGCCATATTAAACTATGTTATTACCTAAACCTAGATGAATTAATACATACCTATCTTTTTTCAATGCTTGCACTGTACAGCGCGTTGTGAATGTGTTAGCATTTAGCCTAGCCCCATTCATTACTATGGTACCAAAAAAAAGTTTTATTTTGTGGCACCATACCTACTCGTATAACTCCTCATGTAACAGTCTTTAAATAGGGAAAACACGAAAGTGTTTGGTGGCTTCCCTGTTTGGTACCATAGGAATGAATGGGTCTAGGCTAAATGCTAACACATTCACGACACGCTGTACAGTGCACACATTAAAAAAAGATAGATATGTATTAATTTGTCTAAGTTGAGGTAATAACATAGTTTAATATGGCAAAAGGGTAGACTATTCCTTTAAGTGTTCATTTGCATTTTCATTTTAACCGAGCAGCTATGGTTGCGCATTTCACACAAAAACACATAGCTCTCCAGACCATGTTGAGTTGACACTGACAGCAGCAAAAGCGACGCATGCGCTTTGAACTTGTAAAACTCAAGGGTGTATGGGTAATGTAGTCTCTGCTCTCGGTGGGACGAATTAGGAAGCGTGCATTGTTAAGGGCGCTCTGAAAACCGTCAGCGCAGCCAAAGGATTAAATTAAACATCTGATTTAAACAGATGTGCAAATGAGCGGAAAGCTAAAAGCACCTTCTGGGCGCACAGAGAGGTGGTGGTACGCTCAAGAGCTATATTTGAAAGGGGTGGTACTGAGTACCGGCGCGTACCGGCCCACTTAAAGCACTGGTACAGCCCCAATGCTAGGGTTCATATTTTGACTATTTGTTTTTTGATAGTGTAAATGTCCAAGGTTAGCTAGTGTACCTGTAGAGTTGTGAGGACAGTCTTGGCTAAAAAGTGTCAGTATAAAGTATAATGACATTGCTGAGTGCCTATAAGGCTACATAGACACCAAACGCAGGGCATCGCGTTACTTGCTCTAGATTACTTGCGGTATTTAACTTCTTATCATGCGAATTTTTTGCTCGAGTTGAATATTTTCAACTTGGGCAAAGACGCGTTTGAGGCGAAAAGCGTGTGTTTTCACAGCAAATGCGCCGCCCATATCGTGTCATTCGCATCGCCCCACGTGGGGACCCGTCTGATCGCATCTGTGCATTGACTGGTGTAAACCCACAGTAAACCCTTTTCTGTCTTAGGGTTTCCTGCCATCATTGTTGGTATATCACTGGGTTCCACTTACACTGTTGAAGATCCTTTAAGTTATCGACAAGAAGAGTTGTAAGTACCAAATTTTGGGGATTTCATTGATTAAATGAGAAATAATGTTTGATTATGGATGCCACAGTATTTGATCACTAAATGCTTACAGTACTGATTTTATGAGTTCACTTGTCATACAGTTGCTGGTTGGCTTCCTCGGACCCCAAACAGAATTTCGATATGAGGAAGCCAATGTTCTGGGGATTTCTGCTTCCCTTGGTGATCATGCTGATCTTCAACATGGCAATATTTCTGCATTTCTCTCAGAACACCTGCAAGACCGTCCCTAATTTAGTCCGGTACCTTTTATTTTAGACACATACTCTTTGAAGTAATACATTAATGATAAATTCGATTGTACAACCTTGTTTGTCCTGATAACACTTTTGTTGTCTAGTTTGCAGCAAACTCCTTTAAAGAAGAAGTTTCTGAGTAGTTTTTCTATGGCTGTGATGCTTGGTCTATCGTGGTTCACTGGTTACATTTTGCTTTTCACCCAAGACCCAATTCTTCAACTTATCCTGAGCATAGTTTTTTGCGTCTGCAACACAACACAGGTGTGATAATGAAGTGTTTCAAAACCATTTCCCTTTTGTATCTCCACAGCCCCATTTATCAACACTAAACTGAAAATATGTTGCATTCAACTCATATTATATCGATTATTATTAAAGTAATTAAAGCGGGCAATGTTACAATTATTCGAATTTACACTAAATACATGGGAACCAAATCACTGTAAAATCCTTGTTGCCCTGTTAGTCAAGCCATGCTAAGATATCTACAAACAGGAAGTAACCAATGAAGCGGTACAAAGTCAATACTCATGAGAGGGCTCCCTCTGCTGGTGTGGAATTACATCAAGAAAGTTGAAATAATTGTAAATTTAAGGGCAACAAGGAATATTTACAGTGTAGTAATGCATATCACTCATATTTTTTTAACACACTTTTCCTTTTAGCAATTTACATTTGCACTCAGCTTTTACTTTTTTCATGATCACAAAGGCTTGCAATTGTAAAATAAACTTCATGGCTTGTAAATTTAATCTCCAATGATTCGATATTAATTTAGTTTCTTTTTTATTTCCAAAGGGCATACAAATATTTATTTTATTCACTCTGAGATCTGTAATAAACTCAAATCCAGCCATTCTCAATGCCGTGAATGCACCCAACATTGGCATTCACAGGAAAGTGTTCTTCCTATGGAAAGTTAAGGCAGAAGAAAATGTTGAAATCTACAGACCCACTGATCCTGACTCCGCTGAGATGCCCCAGGTCATTGCTGGTAATATCTGGATACATATGTAATGTATCATGCTAATATATCAAGTATGCTAACACACACTGTAAAAGTGGATCTCTATTCTGTTTGTACATCAAGTTAGATAAAATTGTTGAGACTACAAATCTTTTTAATACTGAACAGATTTTACAGATGTAGTGTTGATTTTATACAGTATTGCTGCTTTGTGACCATGACAAACAAATAAAAATGTGTGTCACATTTCATTATAGAGCTGAAGTAGATCATTGGAGGCTGTGCTGATCACATCACATCAGTATAAAGGCACAACATGAAGTCAATCTCTGTGAAAGACCTCCTTAAATGGATGCTGAGAAAGGGGGATACCAACTTGAATTATGGTGGATGCATGTTTGATGGGTGTCATTTTTTTTAAGAAATTCCGTTAGATTTATTTAGTATGCAACTCAGTTTTATATAAAAGGCATTTTAGATCCGTATCAATTTCTTAAAATGTGATGTTTTAATTGCATTTAATTCAGAAACTGATCATAGGCAACAATTTTCACAGTTTAAGTTGAATAAACGATTTAATAGCACAATGTAAGTAATTTTTAGATTACAGACGATTATTTTCACAGTTATTATCAGTAACATACATCTTCTGAAAAATTGTGCAGTAATACCATGTAGTCCATATATTTCATATTTTCTGTTTTTCTTTTTATCTCTCCTTTCAATACTAATACAGTTTGCATTTTAAAGCTGCTTTTCAATAATGAAAAATTGTGAAAAGTGCTATAGAAACAAAAAATACATTTATATGATATTGATTTGTATTCTGAAGCTTGGCTACTGACTTTTCTCTTAATAAAATAATATTGAATATAAAACTCTACACTAAACTTAAAATTTTAATCAACTTGATATTAAAATTGTGGAGGAGTTGCTATAAATTACAAACAATAAAGTTGAAATCACTTAATTCAACTTTATTTTTATCATTTATCATTTTTATTAATATTCAGTGTATATTGCAAAGTTGCCAACAAAAGGTCTGCGTAATATAACCAGCCCAATAGCCAATCAAAACTAGCCCAATAATAGCCAACTGTCCTTACACCAAATTCAAGACTCAAAATGCCACTACCATACCTAAAATAAAATACATATTTTAATTTCACTTTTATGCAAAACACACATTTTTAATGTTATAAATAATATCATCATGCTTTAAAATCAACACAAAATTCTTCCACCTTCAACCTGCTGACAAAACACAACAGTTTAAAAGTGGCCCAATTCTGTGTGAAAACCGTGGACTTGGCAACACTATATTGTTTAAGGAATTACTTTTAAAGGCTTCTGCAAATAACTCAGCCTAATGCTGTTTTGCATGTTGGAAAATTAAGTAGTATTTTTGTTATTTTTAACAAACTTTCAATCAAAATTTTAATATCGTTTAATATCGTTTTAAACTATATTCCGAAGTATCCCAAATTGTAATAACTGAATAAATGTAAAATAAAATGACATGTTAAATAATTAAGACTTTTGTCATATTTTGTAAATTTTAAAAATGGGTAATAAATGGCCGCATAAGCATTGTGTCCAACTGTTCATAATTCATTGAACTGAGATCTTGCCCATTTACTTTTGCAATGTTGATGGTAATGACTGCTATGATGGAAATCTTTTTAATTACTGACTGTAAGAATAAATGTACTGGTTATTAAAATTAGCTTAATGGAAAGACAATGGCTTTTGAACTACTGCTTCTGAATCCAGTCAGAGATTCTTTAGATCCACCAGGAGGAGCCATTTACAAAAGAATACACATATGATACGTCTAGAACAGAGATGGGCAACTTCGGTCCTGAAGGGCCGGTGTCCTGCAAAGTTTAGCTCCAACAATAATTAAACACACCTGAAGCAGCCAATTAAGGTCCTACTAGGCATACTACAAACTTTTAGGAAGGTGTCGTGAGGCAAGTTGGAGCTAAACTTTGCAGGACACCGGCCCTTCAGGACCGAAGTTGCCATCCCTGCTTTAGAAGATAGGCCTTCACTGATTGGCCACAACAACTAAAACCACCAGGTACGTCCTCCTTGTGCTGCCAAAACAGCTCTGATGTGTCGACTCCAAAATTTCTCTTGAATGCGTCCTGTGTTATCTGGCACTACGACATTAGAAGGAGATCCTTTAAGTCCTGCAAGTTGCAAGGTGAGGGATTAATATATTGAATTTATTTGTACAGTACATCCCACAGATGCTCAATGCGATTAAGATCTTTGATATTTTGATGCAAAGGCAACATCTTGACCTCTTTGTAATCAAACCATTCCTAAACAATTGCAGGGTGCATTATCCTACTCAAGAGCCACATCCACCAAGAAACACTATTGCTGTTAATAGGTAATCCTTCGGTTTTGGTTCTTCTCTTGAAAAATCTCTTTAGAACCAACTGTAAAAAATATATATTTTGTTTTAGATAATTGTGGATTCAGAGCCTGTTTACTTATGTTTTTTGTTACATGAATCACTAAATATTTAATTAAATTTTTTATCTGTATATTTGCAATTTTAGTTTCTAGTGTCATAAATATAGGGGCGGTTTCCTGGACAGGGATTAGACTATTCGTAGACAAAAAAAAAATTGTAAGAGCTGTCCAAACTGAAAACAACTTCCACTGACATATCTTAAAACACACCTGTACCATTTGTTTTGCCTCAAGTAATGTTTTAAGTAAGGCATGTTTGTTAAAACTAGCTATATTTCCTAATTAATGCCTTAATGCCTGAGTTGTACTTTTAATTTGTTTTGATAGTTTCTCATTATAGTAAGACACTTTATACCTTACTTTAAACAATTCTGTAGAAATTACAGTATTAAAGGCGCTCTAAGCAAATTGACGCGTTTTAGACCATAAAACATTTTTTTGTTACATACCGGAAAGATCTCCTCACTATCTGCTTGCTGCCTGTCCGCTGATCAAACTGTAAAAAAACGCGATCTCTGTAGACAGCCCAGGCTTCACAAACGGCAATATCAACATAGTGGCCAAACCTAGCACCACAAAACAAAACAAAGTATTCCAGCCAATAAACGACAAAAAGGATTTGTGGGGGGGTGGGGGTTGGGCGAGTTCATGAAAGCACGGAAGGGAGGGGGAGGAGTTAGCTACGCTCCGTCTGTTTGAAAACAGTTCAAACGTCAACAAAAACTAACGTCTCGGAGATTCGCTTAGAACGCCTTTAAATGGTAAATGGACTGCATTTATATAGCGCTTTAAACAGACCTATGGCCATCCAAAGCGCTTTACAATTAGTCTTACATTCACTCACACATTCATACACCAACTAGCTGCCAGTAACTTACTGTAGATTTTACATTTATGTTATTTACTGGCAACAGTTTGTTCAAAGTTAAATAAACATGAAATATTTTCAGTTTTTATCTTCTGCAGTAAGTTACTGGCAACCAGCTGCTTAATTACAGTGTATGGTATCTCTTTGATGTTCTTCCCGGTGGAAATCATTTGCATTTGGTATTTTGCCTAATTTGGCACAGTTCCGAAAAAACTGATAAACAAACTTCATTTGACTAATCCACATCAACAACACAACACTCAACAGCCTTTCCAGTTTTTCATTTTGCAAACATTCACTCAACCTTTGCCAAAAATTCACTTAAAGGACAAGTTCGGTATTTTACAAACGGTCAGTCAGCTCCTGAGTGCCAGTCCTGAAAAATTCTCTGATGTCGACCATGATGCTCTTTCAAAGTATATGAAAATAGGATTCTGTAAGTACTCAAAGCGCTGCCAGCTGCAGCGTTAGGGTAAGAGTTGGGTTTGGGTAAGGATGTCATTTTATGTAAATCTTAACCTAAACTGAAGCGACAATGGTAAGAAAATAGGACAAAACAGTTGAGTAACCAATACGTGATAATTACACAAAACAGAAATTTGTTATACGATCACGAAAAAACGTGTAAATTCGTGATCGTATAGAAATTGAATAATTTTTTAATGTCTTAAACACTGGTCATTTTAATTAAACTTCATACAGACGTATCCCAAATTGTAATAACTAGATAAATGTAAAATAAAATTTCATATAAAATAATTTTATTTTTTTGTCGTATTTTGTATACTTGTTTCACATTTGTGAAAATCCCTAACGTTTTTAAAAAGGCTGTCAAATCTCTGATAAGTGCTTCATGTATGCGTACATACCAGCCCAGTCTCACGAAATTTTGTTATATAGTCACGTATTTTTTTGATTCTTTTTTCGTGATATTATCACGAATTTCCACGTTTTTTTTGTGATCGTATAACGAATTCCTGTTTTTGTGTAATTATTACGTATTCGTTACTCAACTGTTTTGTGCTATTTTCTTACCATTGTCGCTTCGGTTTAGGGTTAGATTTACATAAAATGACATCAACTCTAACCCTAACGCCAGGCGACATATAAAAAAATAAATCAGAAAAAATAGTATAAACCAATGTATAAAGTGACATTCTAATGCAAGCACCAAATCTGACCCTAAACCGAAGCAACAAAGGTTTAAAAATAGGAAAAAACAGTTGAGTAACCAATATGTGTTAAAAACAAGAAAACAGGAATTCGTTATACGATCACGAAAAAACGCAGAAATTCGTGATATCACGAAAAAAGAATAAAAATTATGTAACTATATCACAAAACTTTGTGAGACTGGGTAGCACATACGGTGAGATATGTTACCTCAAGGATAAGTTTTACAAATGGGTAATAAAAGTTATAAGCATTGTGTCCAACTGTTCATAATTTATTGACTGCCTTGATGGAAATTAATTAATATCTGACTGTAAGAATTAATGTACTGGCAAGACAATGGCTTTTGAACTACTGCTTCTGATTCCAGTCAGAGATTATTTATATCCACCAGGAGGAGCCATTTACAAGTAAATACACATATGATACGTCTAGAAGATAGGCCTTTACTGATCAGCCACAACAACTAAAACCACCAGGTACGTCCTCCTTGTGCTGCCAAAACAGCTTTGATGTGTCAACTCCTCAATTTCTCTTGAATGCGTCCTGTTTTATCTGGCACCACGACATTAGAAGGAGATCCTGCAAGTTGCGAGGTGGAGGATTAATATATTGGATCTCACAGATAATCAATGTGATTGAGATCTGGGATGTTTTGCTGCAAAGGCAACATCTTGAACTCACACCATTCCTAAACAATTGCAGGGTGCATTATCCTACTGAAGAAAGCCACATCCACCAAGAAACACAATGGCTATGAATGGGTGTACATGGTCTGCATCAATCTTTAGGTAGGTGTACGTGTCAAAGAAACGTCCACATGAATGCCATGACCCAATGCAAATCAGACCCCTTGTAGGCAGCTTGGTGGTGGACAAGGATCATTCTGGGGCTCTGCAACCCCACATGCAGCAAACTGTGATGCATTGTATCACAAATGTTTTTAAACTATCTGAGCTCTATGTGTGAACAGACCAGATGGGCTAGCTTTCCTACCACACTTGTGCATCCATGATGCTGTTTAAACGGACTCTGGTTCCCCCATACACTGCTGCATACCGCAAGACTTGTCATTTTGGAGATGCTGTGACCCAGTTTTCCAGCTATCACTGTCTGGACCCTCTCAAGGCCACTCAGATCTTTTCACATGCCTGTATTTCCTGCTTCAAACACATGGAATTCAAGGACTGACTGTTCATTTCCAGTTTTTGTTCACCTTCCATTCTTTACAGGCCTGTTGTTATGACTGTAAATGTATAGTACAGACTATTTTACTCTAATGAGTGCTGGTACACTGATATTGGAAAACTAGTGGTAACTAGTGGAATTTTGTATTGCAACCCGTTATGTAATTTTCAAACCAGTCTCTTGTTAGTGACTGCATCAAAATGGAATTTAAGAGTAATTGGAAACTAAGGATAAACTCCCTTATTATCCCAGATCTACAGCCTTAAATTGGCAAATGCAAATCTTCTTAGGGAAAATCCATGAGGTTATTCAGTTGTTGTTATTAGCAAGTTTTGAGGCTTCAGAGCAGGTGCCAGACAACTCTGGTTGTTGCAGAGCCACAGGTTCACTACTGCTGTGCCCTACAGTAAGGTTAAATGAAATGCCCCGTATAACTCATAATTCCCTATTTGTAGTTCATAGACCTCACAAACTAAGGCGTTTTCTATTCCGCTGTAGACAATGACATCATGGCGGTGTCATGTCAGAGCGTTTTTTTACCTGATCAGTTGTGAGCGGGTTTGTATAAACCCGATTCCAAAAAGTTGGGACACTGTACAAATTGGGAATAAAAGAGGAATGCAATAATTTACAAATCTCATAAACTTATATTTTATTCACAATAGAATATAGATAACATATCAAATGTTGCAAGTAAGACAATTTGGAATGTCATGCCAATTATTGGCTCATTTTGGATTTCATGAGAGCTACACATTTCAAAAAAGTTGGGACAGGTAGCAAATCACTAGTTTGCCTGCACATTCAGGTGTTAATGATAAATGGTAAACGAAATTGGCTTGCTGACCTCAAAGGGCTCTGCACAAGAGCTCTGAACCTTCTGAGAGAGGGAACCTGAGGCAGCTGGACCTGGAGGCCTGAAGGCTGCCTTATATAAGCCCATAATGATGATTGACAGGCCAGAATGTTTAGGCTACTCCCGAACCTACATTTAGGTTGGAGGACCCATTTGCAACTTATTAGGTCAATTGGCAACATGATTGGGTATAAAAAGAGCCTCTCAGAGTGGCAGTGTGTCTCAGAAGTCAAGATGGGCAGAGGATCACCAATTCCCCCAATGCTGCGGCGAAAAATTTTCTGAGTTTCTCAAAGAAAAACTGCAAAGAGTTTGAAGTTATCATCATCTAAAGTGCATAATATCATCCATCGATTCAGATAATTTGAAACAATTTCTGTGCATAAGGGTCAAGGCTGGAAAACCATACTGGATGCCTGTGATCTTCGGGCCCTTAGACGGCACTGCATCACATACAGAAATGCTACTCTAATGGAAATCATAACATGGGGTCTGGAATACTTCCAGAAAACATTGTCGGTGAACACAATCCACCGTGCCATTCGTCGTTGCAGGCTAAAACTCTATAGGTAAAAAAACCCATATCTATACATGATCCAGAAGTGCAGGTGTTTTCCCTGGGCCAAGGCTCATTTAAAATGGATTGTGGCAAAGTGGAAAACTGTTCTGTGGTCAGACGAATCAAAATTTGAAGTTCTTTTTGGAAAACTGGTGCGCCATGTCATCTATACTGAAGAGGACAACCCAAGTTGTTATCAGCGCTTAGTTAAGAAGCCTGAATCTCTGATGGTATGGGGATGCATGAGTGCGTGTGGCATGGGCAGCTTACACATCTGCATCATCAATGCTGAAAGGTTTATCCAAGTTCTAGAAATACATATGCTTGCATCCAGATGTCATTTCTTTCAGGGAAGACCTTGCATTTTCCAACATGACAATGCCAGACCACATACTGGATCAGTTACAACATCATGGCTCCGTAGAAGAACGATCTGAGTACTGAAGTTGCCAGCCTGCAGTCCAGATCTGTCATTCATAGAAAACATTTGGGGCATCATAAAGAGGAAGATGCGACAAAGCAGACCTAAGACAGTTGAGCAACTAGAATCCTGTATTAGACAAGAATGGGACAACATTCCTATTCCTAAACTTGAGCAACTTGTCTCCTCAGTCCCCAGACATTTGCAGACTGTTATAAAAAGAAGAGGGAATGCCACACAGTGGTAAACATGGCCTTGTCCCAACTGTTTTAATACCACAAAATTTAAAATCAACATATTTTTCCATAAAATAAAAATAAACATTTGATATGTCATTTATGCGGTATTCTGAATAAAATAATGAAATTTGAAATTTCCATATCATTGCATTCTGTTTTTATTCACAATTTGTAAAGTATCCCAACTTTTTTAGAATCGGGTTTGTAGTGTAAAAAGGTAAAGTTGAAAGATTATCACATGAAGTTAAATAAATTTGACTGACAAATAAATTAGTTGTTGTAAATGTGTTGTTTGGATAAACAAGTGAGCACATAAAGAAATCGATTAAAAATTGCATTTACAAAGAGCAAACCTTCTCCCTCTCAAGTTTTTTATCCCCAGATTTTTATAGTTAAAAAATTTTAAGGGAGTGTTTTTAAAGAATCAACTGGCTAAGGTTTGGATGTTTAATGGTAAATACTGCCCGGGATGTCTGGATGTGA
Organism: Paramisgurnus dabryanus; assembly: GCF_030506205.2. Lineage (NCBI taxonomy): Eukaryota > Metazoa > Chordata > Actinopteri > Cypriniformes > Cobitidae > Paramisgurnus > Paramisgurnus dabryanus. The sequence goes on from NC_133360.1 coordinate 26,554,826, forward strand.
ATACAAAGCTTTGGGTTCCCCCTCCTGGCCTGATGATTTGCATGGAACATATTTTAAGGTGGCCAGATTTCCAAGAATGGTTGACAACAGTTTTGTTTACACCTTTACTGCAAATGTAATTATCTTATTTTTTATCCCACTTTACTGATCTTGCATGTCTCGGAATCGGGAATTCCTGGCTATAACGTCTCTGTGATCTCAATCCATGATGGTAAGTGACCAGTTAGCGTCATACTTAGCACTCATACAAAACACTCAGCTCTGATGGTGCTGAGGGATTAGTGTTGACGCACATTTTAGCTAGTTATAAAAGGCCTGAGATTTCCTGTCTGTGCGGTGACTGTTAATGGTCTCTTGAATCATTCCAATCTGGATCGACTAGTTATTTTTCTATATGAGAATCACAAGACTGGTCGCATGACTGTTAATGTTTTTTTTATAGTATAACATCTGTGCAAATATTTATAACAAATTATGACTGATGAGAATAATAAACCTTTTTAAAAATCTGTGTATTCCAAACTTGAGCATCAACAAATGGAAATAGAAAAATAATGACTATTTTTAAACATATTTCCTGAACCGTTCCCACAAATGCAATTGGTCAATTAAACTTATTGTCCTGTTCCAATACCAAGCCACTGGTTGTGGCAAGGTTACTCAATGTTGAGCTTGTCCAAATGCTTAAAGTGCTCCTATTTCATTCCTATGTTCTTTTGTGTATTTGGTATAATACAATGTGTTAGCGTGGTTTATGTTTATAAAATATATCGGCCGATGATGCTTGCTATGCTTCTCAATGAATTACGGTGAAATGCCGCTACATCCAAAAGCCAGGGAGCGCTCTCGTGCAGAAACTCAATGTGCAGACGAGTAAGGCCCTGTCCCAAATGCCGCACTTCAAGTGGACTTTCAGTCTCATGGCCTTAAATTGCGTGTGCTCGCTTAGTCTACGAGTCTGTAGGGTGTCCTATCTGTCATTTTTATGCTCCGAAGTGTGCTCATTTGCTCCCCCTTTGCCCCCTTGATGCGGTCTCTGGCGAAGCCCGCACTGCAGCAGGCTTCATGCACTTTACCAACCCAAAAGTCCTTGCGAAAGAGCAATCAGACCAATCAGACAAAGAAAGGGAGGAGTTCACACTCACGGGCAACTTCTCTTCTTATTTCCAGCGTGACGCTCGAGTCTGTCCCAAAATACGACTTTGGTGCACCCATGTGGACTCGCATCAAGGGTTCCTAAAGTCTGCACTACATGATGACATCAGTCCGAGGAGGACCACAAGTCCGGAGTGTGCCATTTGGGACAGGGCCAAACTATACACAAGCAGCTATGACACGCAGCTCCAGGAAATGTATAGCGGCATTTATCGGTGCACCCCTAATTATTTTCCATAAATGGTACATTTTTGTACTGCTTTCCTCAAATGCATTGTTTTTTAATTTATTAAAGGCCCCTCAAAGTTAGGTCTCTCTATGTTTCTCTTTTGCTCTTTCTCTCCTTCCCTCCCTCACCCTCTCTTGCACCTTTAGCAGTCACAAACACAATCATTGTGTAAAATAACACTGATTGTTAAGGTCAGTGGTTTATAATTGTAATATCCTTACAACCACAAGCTTACATTCACCAAAATCTGAAGCTAAAGATAAGGATTTGATAATCTATATGAAAGTAAACATGTAAAAAATTAAGTAAAAAGTATTGGCTATAAGGTGATTTTGTTGTCTTGGTAAAGTTCATCTGAGGTGGTTAGAACCAGTTAATGTCTAGTATAAACAAGGTTTGAAAAAGCAGAGCTGAGTCATTCAGTCATCTCAGCCAAAGATCCCTGTGTTTGTTATGGTTGCTCAGTAGGGGACCACGGTCTGGGCTCAAAACCAGGTCATCTCCCAAGATTTAAGGTTTAAATTAATTTTCCAAACTGTATGTTTGTGCGCATAGACTATGCATGCATATGCATGTGTTTGGCAGTACTTCAGTATGTTGTTACAGTACTTTGTGGCTGTTAAAGAGCTCAGTACTGAGATTCGTAAATCACTTTGCTTGGAAATATGGAAAAGCATCTATTGCCATGCCTTTGCTGTGTTTTCTTCCAGTTGTTGTCTATCCTCAGTCTGTCATCCCATCATTAATTTATAGAGAAAGCAATGCATGCAAATCACAAGTTTAACAACCTATAATGCAATGCTCATGTCTTGTCAGCAAAAACTAAATGCTATCTGACATCAGGCATTAAATAGGGTTGTGCTGTCTTGAGCAGTGATGAATGTCTAAACAAAGGTCAGCAATGAGGTGTAATATAGTCTTGTGGGCGTGTATCCCAACACCTCTTTCAACCACTCTTTATGATCTGTCATGACATTTCTCTGGTCTCAATTAGAGACCCAACATCTTGGCTAATATTAGAAGAAAAGTGTTAAAATAGAAAAGGAAGGAAAAAGATTACAGATTTAATTTTAATCACTCATTTTCCAAGAAATCCGGTTTGACCCAGATGTTTTTTGCGCTCTGTAGTCACAGGTTTGTTAGTGATTGACGGCACGTGGAGGGAAGATGACCTCACGTGTGCTCGTAGGAGACAAAACGTGTGTATCCCTTAGAGAGACCACCACGCCTCTGTTGGACGCACAGAGAGAAAGAGATATTTTAACTGATTTTCGTGAAATTAAAGTTTGTACTGTGGTTTGGCCTGAGATGTTTGTGAGAACATATGTGCTTATGTGTTAGTGTTTCAGCGTTCTGTTTGGGTCCCAATCATCGGCACCAAATTATCGGCACCTAACCACATCTGCAAGTACCAACATTCCTACAACAGGAATGTCTAAACAGCCTATTGGTAGCTCTTATACTCCTTGCACACTTACAGTAATTTTATACTTTTTACAGCCTTTTAATGTTTTTATAAGAATCCCTTCCACAGGCTGTTCAAACGGCATTGGTTGGCGCCACAACCGGCTATAACTATCTGATCACGAATTGGATGTATTGAGCTAAAATGAGGTAATGTTCACTTTGAATTATATCCATTGCATTATGTAGACTCTTCTTGGAGACCAAGATATTCATGCTCATATACTTGGTTTGTTATTGGTCCAGCAGGTGCACAAACAGGCTTTATGGTTAACCACAATGGTTTTTGTGGTAAAGTCGGTTGACGAAGAAGACGTTCTAGTTCAGCTTAGACCTGATGAAGACACAAGCACGTCATCATGCCATTTTTCCTCGAAATAAGACCTCCCTGAACTGTCTGTTTTCATCCAGCTGTTCTACCCATCAACATCAAACGTTTAAAATAATGGGGATGATAAAGTGTTTGACTCGTTATTTTTGGATGCTGTTGCCGAGGACATGCTGATCCCCCATTGGTGTCCTCGTGATTGACGTGTCCTCCTGCATCCCAGTTAGCGATACATTGAGTTTGTTTGGAGCTTATGTCCCTTCGGACTTCCATGGGCTGATGAATGGAATTTCACGGCTGGTTGCTTGGTAATGGAGAAATTGAGGGATAGAGAGAATAACTCCTCAGATAGTGAGGAGTGATATTAACCATATGACTCTGCAGCTGCATTTCAAGTCCCGAACCCTGTTATTATTACCTCAAAACAGCCATGATAATTGAGTCATCTTGATTGTTAGGATGTGTCAACAAGAGCTGATGTTGCTCTTTTACTAGAGGATGATGGACACTCCAATCCTGAAATAACTAAAGCTGCTGTATTGAGTCCTTCTTTGCCGGTTTGGGTAGTTGGCTTATCTGATTTGCATGATCAGCTCTTTTAATCTTTAGCAATGACATTCTTTATCAGGTTTCAAAACCTTGTTAACTCTCAACCCTTGGTACTTCAGAAGGGCGCACAGAAAATCACACAAATTTGACTCTGAAAGAAAGGACTCCCCGGTTGGAGCCCCGACTGGGTCAAGTGGCCTTTCTGTGTGGAGTTTGCATGTTCTCCCTGTGTCAGCGTGGGTTTACTCCGGGTACTCCAGTTTCCTTCCACAAGCCAAAAACATGCAAGTTAGGCAAATTGGAGATGCCAAATTGTCCCTCCCCCAACCTGTGTCTGGATTAAATTGTCTGAATCAACGTATGGATTAACTGGTTTTTGCCATGAATATGGCCACACATGCTAGAATGGCATAAAGAATAAGAAAGAAAGAAAGAAAGAAAGAAAGAAAGAAAGAAGGGACTCTCCACTAATCCCCATATCGTGGACCGAAAACAGTTTACGATCCCAACCAAGGCATAAGGGTTTTATCTAGTGAAACAATCATCATTTTCACCAAAAAACTTGTCATCTTGCACTAGCTGTGTGATGCACTAGCGCGACCTTACGTATTACGCAGTCACGTCGAAAGGTCACACGTTACATTTGTGAAACGCACACTTGCGGATCCATTTTAAACAAAAACTGACACAAAGACATTAATTGGTATGAATTCACATACAACAACGCCTGAATGTCTTTCTCCATACTTGTAAACAATGGAGCGGTAGTATTGCATAAGTCATGCGTGACCTTTCGACATGATTACGTAATAGGTACAGTCACGTTGGCGCATTACAAGGATAGTGCAAGATGAGAAGTTGTGGTTAAAAAGTACATATTATTTGCGAAAATGACGATCATTTTTGCTAAATAAGACTGTTCCCAGACACCAGATGAATCCAGGCCGGATGCGGTGTGGCTCTGGCCCGGAGTTGTCTGCTTTCTGGTTTATGCTTCGGTTTAGCACCCTTTGAAGCTGCATTGAAACTTTAAACTGTTAAGGTCCATTAAAGTCTACTATATGGAGAAAAATCCTGGAATGTTTTCCTCAAAAAACTTAATTTCTTCTCGACTGAACAAAGAAAAACATAAACATCGTGGATGACATAGGGGTGAGTAAATTATTCCAATTATTTTTTAATGACAGTGGAAAATTCCTTTAATTGTATCCCCTGATTTGATGTAAAGGCCTTTGTGACTGAGTATGCTAAGTGCCGTGCAGTGAAAAATAAGCTCTGTCTCACTAAAAATGCTGTGTGGCTTTAAATATATTCCATTATTCAATTGCTCGTAGTCATTTGAGAAGGTAGTTTATGTGAGGAGATATATGCACTGCCACAGATATGCTTTGCACCTGCTTAAGCTCATCTTTCGTAAAGCTTAGGTTTATTTTTATATGCTTGTTTATTAATCTATTTTGGACATAAGTATAAAAAATGGTGCGAAGTGAAGGAGTACTTGGCTGGCCACTATATATTGCGTCCTTGAAAGGGTTGAAAAGGCAATACTGCAGCTTCATCTTGCGATGTGGATTAATGGCCACTTTTTCATTGGGTTGTGTTGGATGTTAGGAATGTGTTGAAACGTGAATATGAATGTGATCTAGCGTGTGTGTGTTCGTGGCATAGTTAAAAATAGATGGTGAATGGACCAGAAGAAAAAAACACCTGAGAATCTTTAATATCTTGGTTGTAACTTTATGAGAACAATGAGTTTATGCAGAACTAGATTTTATAAGTTCAGCATCAAGTTTGATTTTACTCATTGGTTTCAATCTTTGAGGCTGTTTACACTTGGCATTAACATGCGTTTTCGTCGATCGGATCACAAGTGGACGACGTTAATGCCAGGTGAAAATGGTGTTCAAAACGTTTTGAGCTCGTCCACTTTCGACCACTTTCAACCACATCCAGAGGTAGTCGAAACCACTTTCGATCGGATCGCTTTGGAGTTGCGGAACGCATATGTGGTTGAATGTGTTCGATCAGCCACACGCGACCCCCTTCTCTTTGCCCATTTATCTAATCTGGGGTATTAAACACAAGTTTTACGTCTTTTTTCGACTTCTGGCGTGAACATACAGTGAACAGCGCTATTTTTAGCCTTTCATTGATACAACTAAAGCGGCTGATCTCGTTTTTCGTTTTGAAAGCGTGTGAAAGTTGCGCGATCCTATTTCATCAATTGCGCTGAAAATTCAAAGAAAGCTCTTACATACACACGTACAAAACTCTGTGCAGCATGTTTACTTGCTAAACAAGCAGTGGATTCCGACATAATATTAGTATTATTAACAAAATTTTCTTCATTCCAACACTTACAAGTCCTGTACCACCTGTTTTTTATCACAGTGTAACAAAATGTGCTGAGGTTTGGATTGGGTCATGCTTACAGATAGTAAATCGTGGTGCTTAAACACCATCTTTTGGCATTTACATTAGAATTAGGTAAATATTCACATATAGTCCGACCCTTTTTGTGGAGACATATATTTTGTTTTGTTTGACTTCTGCTGAGCAACAAGTGAAACAGGATAAATAATGATATACTGTGCTTTTGGCGCTATGTGGACTAGAAAGTGTGCTTGTTGATTCAGGCCATAAATAAGGACCATTAAACGTTTCTCTCTATGTGGTTAAAGGAAAAGATTGTAGAGACTTAAATTGTTCTTGGCAGGTATTGTTTATCCCTCTATTTTTTCTTATACACATCCCCTCCCTTATTCTCATTTCATAACTCGATACTGCTGAATGATACAATGAATTGTCTTCACTAGGATAGATGAGGTACCTGGCATCCTTGTTTTTACTCTTTTGCTCTCTTTTTTGGCAGTCTGGACGCTCTGCTCAAGTTGGATGGTCTGTCGAAAGGTGACAACCTCACAGATGATGGATGGCTTGTTGTGTCAACCAAGCCTTATTGGACGGCTATACCTGTACATCATCTACACTCAATTAATAACATGAACTAGGCCACCAGACACACACACAAAAAAACTAAATCTACACCACATTTTGAACCAAGAATGTTTGCTGAAATGCTGTACAATTAACTGTAGAAGTTAGTAAACTATGAAATGTATGATACAAATGAGCTTTATTTAAAGATCATATTTGAAACTATCACCAGTAAGATTTGTTCCAAACCTGATGTGTTTACTACTGCATCTGACTACTGGCAACTATACATAGACAAAAAATTACTTTATTACTATTTTTGTCTTGTTGTCAGTACAAACATGTAGAATTTCTTAGATTGCATTTTCGTGATAAGCAAAATGACCTAAGAAAATGAGTGCTAGATTTACAAAACAGGGCAAATTAGCGTGGGAGCACAATTATAAAAATGTGCAAATGGTAGTGGTAATACTGTGGGTTATTTACTTAAAGGTGCTCTAAGCGATTTGACGCGTTTTAGACCATAATACTTTTTTGTTACATAAAGCAAACATCTCCTCACTATCTGCTTGCTGCCTGTCCGCTGATCAAACTGTAAAAAAACGCGATCTCTGTAGACAGCCCAGGCTTCACAAACGGCAATAACAACACAGTGGCCAAACCTAGCACTACAAAACCAAACAAAGTGTTCCAGCCAATAAACGACAAGAAGGATTTGGGGGTGGGGGTTGGGCACGTTCATGAAAGCACGGAAGGGAGGGGGAGGAGTTAGCTACGCTCCGTCTCTTTGAAAACAATTCAAACATCAACAAAAACTAACGTCTCGCAGATTCGCTTAGAATGCCTTTAAAGGTGCAAAATAAATGACCAACGCAATCTATTAAGAGCAGCGAAAGTTAGTTCAGGGTCGCAAATAAGCATGGAGTTGATGATCCTCAGGTGCGGGTGATCTACTAACACCTGATTCACTTGAGATCAGCACCATGGACTTCTCAGCTGAAAATTTGGGATGTAAAATCCCAGCTAACGAAGCCAAAGTGCACTGAAAAGAACTGGAGGACAATAAATGAATTTTCACTGTGTTTCGTAAGTCAATCCCGACAGTCGTCACTTAACGACAAAAAGATTTTTAATTTTGGCCCAAAATCTAGTTTTTAGACAAAAACATACAATTTATATTTAATTTGTGCTTATAACTGTCACTGTCCCACAGGTGGGACGTTTGGCATTACATATTTAAAACAAAAATTACATAGTCTAAACCTACACCAATCTTGACAAACTATATACCGTTGGAAAGCTCTAAGAATGTAGTTTTAATATATCAACACCATTTTGGAAAAAAAGTATGTAGTAAGAGTAATTTTCTAAAATGTCGCAGACCAACAGGTGGGCCCAAAATGTTATTACATATTTATTTGTAAATATCCCATTAACCTGAAATAACCTCGACAAACTATATATTGTTGGAAAGCTCAGGGAATGTAGTTTTCATATTTCAAGGCCATTTGATGATAGAATTTGTATAGGGACAGTTATTTTGTTAAATGTCACTCATCCCATAGGAATACATATAAATGATTATATATTTATAACACTAATACCCTATAAACTTGAAATAATCTTGACAAACTATATATTGTTGGAAAGCTCTAGGAATGTAGTTTTCATATTTCAAGGCCATTTGATGATGGAAATTTAGTAGCGACAGTCATTTTGTTTTTTGTCACTGACCCTGTAGGAGTCCATATGAATTCGTATATATATTCATAATTCTAATATTCTTCAAAATGAATATATGAATCTTCAAAAATCTTGACAAACTATATATCGTTGGAAAGCTCTAAGAATGTAGTTTTCATATTTCAAAACCTTTTTGCATTAAACACAATGCAGAGACAGTAATTTATGAACTTGTGACAAGATATTGCAACTAACCTTTGACACCTAGTGGCCTTGGTTGGTAAAACCACTAAAAGTGTGACAGAAACTTCATTTTTTGTTATTTTCACCTAAAATTTGGTTCAGAACTAGTTGAGACTTGTGTCTTTATTGGTGTGGTGTTTTGAGAGTAAAACATTTTAATTTTTATATACATTTGATTAGAGAGTATATACTTTATTGCATTATTTTTATTATTTAAAATAAATTTAAACGGGTATACCTTTTTTGTCATTTAATATTTACAACTTCAAACACCTCAGTGTAAAACTATAAATTGTCTTCTTAAAAAAGAGACCAAGATTTTGCTTCTAAACCAAAGAATGCCAGAGTTATAGTAATTTTAACATGCAGATCACCTTTTCACCCCCCCACTCAAAAGGGGCGGTGACAGTTATAGGGTTAAAACAACCAAAAAAATCTGCCATTTGGGTACGAAAAAATTATTAAAATTTTTTCTTAAACACTTAATTCAAGAAAATTTGCTTAGCCCATTTGCAGATAAATTTTTTTGCTTGTTTTAAGCACATTTTAAGCACAACAAATAATTTACGTTCTACGTTATTCTTAGGTAATTTTGCTCATGTTTTGATAATTTTTAGATATTTGTACTGAAAACAAGACAAACATATCAAGTAAGAAAGTATTTTTTTGCATTGTATTTTAGGGGCGTACTCACACTATCCGTACTTGTAGAGATGGGCTTGGGCGTGGTTTACTTGAGCTCGGGCGTAATCAGAAATCAAGATGTCACACTGTACAAAATTATATCGAATCAACATATATGTTTTTTTTTAAATAAAAAAATAAGTGAAACAATTTCAACTTGTTCTTTATAAGTTATGTCAACTTATCACAAGTCAAAGCTTAAAATAGATAGGTTGAATTGACTTGCAAAGCCAAGTTGTTTTAATCTTATGCTGCATTATTTTTTACAGTGCAGTTGTGCGGCAGTCATATAACATCATCTGTTTCCATAAAAACCTCAGTTAGATGAAAATGCATGTGGCACAGTTATGCAAAAATGTCTGAACGGCAAAAGCAATAGATCGAATAAGAAAATACGTTAGAGGGCTTTATGTTTCCATGTCCCAAACGACTCAAATAAAAAGCCACAAATGTAACATTACAGTGTTCTCTTGTGTACTGAGAGAGTGCTTCTTGTTTTTACTCCAAACATTCACATCCTAAAGACGAAAGCATGCTTAAAATAAAAAATAAAAAATATTGTGTGAGTGCAAGCTTGTGGGGGAGTGAGACAATCGCGCTCAGGCATGGTTCAAGGCCAACCCTAAGTCTTTCTGAAATGTTACCTCAAAAGTGACTTATCTGATGGTTTTCTACATAAATATCTCCCAGTTTGACTCTTATCTTAGATTGATTTCTTTATATGCTGAGTTTTTTGGCAATGCAATATTGAATTGCTTTTATACACGGAGTGCTGTCTTTTATTCGGCCAAAACAAGTTATCTTCTTAGGCAGCTATAAACAAGGCATTTGTGAAACACTTGGCTTTTGCCTGGCTGATACTCCATGTATATGGTTGCTTTTAGGCTTTCCACTGTCAACACCAAGAAGATTGTTTAGCCAGTCAGCAGTTGTCAGTCTTGAATGAGTTGCCTCATTCGTTCACAAACTTCCCAGAGAGGATGCTTCATTAACAAAATGTTTTGCTCAGACTTGTTGAGTAAAATGCATTCTTTCAAGAAGTCAAACAAATATTTTTTTGTGAATCAAAAACCAAGCATCCATCCATATTTCCTGGTGCTTTTTGGTTAAGTTGTCTCATGAAAAGTTTTCTTGCAACCTGATGAAAGCTTGTGATCCGTTTTTACTTTTTCCAACTTCGTAAGCTGATATTTAATAACTGCTTTTAATTTATTTTATTTAACTCTGAGTGCCTTGATTGGGCACTTGATTGAAACATCTTGAATGATATTGCTTCTTCATACAGTAGCCTTTACTAAAATTGCATTTTGCTCATGTTATAGTTAGTCTGAAAGGGGGAATTTCCATGTTTAAGTGCTATAATTGGGTCCCCAGTGCTTCTATCAATCTAGAAAATGTGAAAAAGGAACTTAATTTTGGTTAAAAATTGCTCATTGGAATTTGGCTCCCCTTGTGATGTCAGAAGGGGAGAATTCCGTCCCTTAAAGAGATCAGCTCATTTGCACTTAAAGGGACACACCCAGAAATTACAAATTTTTGCTTGCGCCTACAAAGTGGCAATTTAACATGTTATAATAAATTATCTATATGGTATTTTGAGCTAAAACTTCACATACGTACGGTACTGTGGGGACACCAAAGATTTATTTGACATCATAAAAAAGTCTTGTGAAATGTCCCCTTTAAGGCATTTTGGGCTCATTTGAATTAAACAAAGTATATTGATGTGAAATAAAGTATGCAGTATACAGAATGATTGGTTCACATGACCCCCCTACAAATTTTTACATTACCAAAACACCACTGGTCTTGTAAGGCTCCTCCATTGTGCCCTAGTTAAATGATGTATCGAGGAAGATTAAAATACTTGACCTTGATAAAACCCAGACGTTTTTGCCTGAGGGCTATCTGGTTATGTCATACTGGGAGATAGAGCGACAAAAACAGATGTTATATTTACGCTTGTACTGTATATCGTTCATCGCGGAAGAGCCACAGATTAAATTAAAAACATAGATGGATGGGCAACCAGAGAAAGTCCCACTGGATCTTTAGCATATGTTTGTTGTATAGCCGCTTCCATCTGGATTTTGTCCTTGTCGCAGGACATTAATCCTGAAATGAGCAAAGGCTGAGCCATTTAAGGTTACAGCACTCCATATTATGTCGAACGCCTCAAAGGGATTTGCAAAGCATATTTTGGAAATCAACTAGTTGGTGGGTTGCCCAAAACACTTGTCAACTGATTAATCTTAAGGAAACCTTGCTTTAAGATCCAGTGACTCCATTTGGATGCATTAGGGAACATATACATCAAACATGTTTTTGCATTTAAACACATTTTCCAAAATGGAGGTCACTGAGAAAAAATGACCCAAGTATTTGAATTTGACTCTTTCAACTGTTTATCACATCTTGAAGAGATGCTTTTAATTTTGTTTTTAAAACTGTGTACCAACAGCTCATAACTTTAAAAATGCTTGGTTATTTTAACCCGGCATTGCGTCAAAAAGTGATGAACCCTAATTGAACCTATTTGAACTATGTGCTGGATTGTATCAACCCAAAATGCTGGGTTGGTTTATCCCAATGGTTCTCAAACTTTTCAACGTGTGTAAGATGCATCTCTTCAAACACCCCTTTAAAGTAAATTCATAAAATAAAACTATCTTAAACTTAGAATTTGAATTAAATAAAATATATTAAACTATACAATGTAGTGCTGTTAGTTAGAAGCCTTGTAAGGGCCTGCCCCCCAGTTTGAGAAACACTGGTTTAACCCATTGTTGGATCAAACGTAGACATTTTCTGGGTTAATTTAAAGAGCACCAATTATCTGATTCACAATTCTGCATTTGCACATTTTTCTATAATTTTTCTTTAATTTAGTGTTTAAGAAAAAATTTTAAGATTTTTGCTTACCCCATTGGCAGATTTTTTTGCTTGTTTTATGCACAAAATCACTAAAATTTGATAGTTTTTGTCTAAAAACTAAACTTATTTTCTTGGGTCGTTTTGCTTATCAAGAAAAAGCATCTTAATTTAAGAATTTTTACATATTTTTACCGAAAAAAAAAGACAAAAATACTAAGAATTTTTTTCTTGAAAATTTTTTTTTTTTGCAGTGTGGTTAAATGTTTTAGTATCCTTACCTTACCAATCTGTTATTTTCTGCTCAAACCACGCTGGAAAAGTTGGTCGATCAATTTGTTCATCTGCATTTTTTGGATCAGAAAATTCGTAAAAACGACATGGTAAGGAGTAACACAGTCTCACCCCATGTCGTCAATATTTGACGACACTTGACCATTCGTCATATGTTGACGCGATTTTTTGACGAACTGGGGACTTCAATACTATTACGTCCGTTGCATTCTCTTTCCTATTTTCTTACCATTTTCGCGTCGGTTTAGGGTTAGATAACGCAAAATTAAACAGTCTACGCGAAATTAAACAGTTGTCACCTGGCGTTGGGGTTAGAGTTAGGTACGCGAAATGAAACAGTTGTCACCTGGCGTTGGGGTTAGAGTTAGGTTTGGGTAGGGATGTCATTATGTAAATCTAACCCTAAACCGACGCGGAAATGGTAAGAAAATAGGAAAGAGAATGCAACGGACGTAATAGTATTGAAGTCCCCAGTTCGTCAAAAAATGACGCGAAAGGTATACCCTTCGCGTCAACATATGACGAATGGTCAAGTGTCGTCAAATATTGACGACATGGGGTGAGACTGGGTTTTAAGGAGCGACACATTTCCGGCTGACGTCAGAGGTTTTCATGCCAATCACAACCTACTGGTAAGCTGGCCAATCAGGACACAGCGCTTTTCAAATCGATGAGCTTTGTACAAAGAAAGAGTGTTTGAGGAAGGCAGGGATTTATGGAGCAACAATAATGTACGATATGTTGAAAGTAATGTTTTTTCAACCATAAACCATGCGAACATGTTGTACAAATACACAAAATAATGTTGTTTTTATGTAATAGGTGCTCTTGACCCAATGGCTGTGGGTGTCCATTTTTGACTAAACAAGTTAAAATGTTTTAAATTATTCCAATGTAATAAGAAAGACAATGCAAAAAATTAAGGTCACGTTGTTGTTACATGTGAGGTAAACTTCAAGCAGAATGTGGCCTGAATAAAGTTAATATTACGATAATAGAGTTTTCTCCTTGGCTGTTTAAAAACCTCTGAAAATGATTTTGGCGTGTAGTATGAATGACTCAGATTCATTTTCTAAGAAAAAACTTGTGTGACACATTTGCAAACATGTTACGAACATGTTGTGTAACCGGATGATTTCTACACTACTGTTGCAACCCGCAGATGGTGTTCATCTGGCAAACTGGATTTCACAGGTAAAGCAATTAAACCCAAACTCCTCTCAAAAGCAGTGAAACACCATAAAAAGGCAAAAATAACTTACATTGTGTTTTGGAAGCAACATAGGTTTATATACAATTTAGATAGAACCAAGATTGCTTTGCTTAATTTATTCAGGTTTTATCTTACTCCAGATGTGAAACAGCATTTACTTACATATGTATGCATGGGCCTGCACAAAACATCTTATACGTCACCTGTTTGTCTACACCTGTTGTAAATGTAGTTTTGTTTACAGGATGTCCCTTTTTATCTGCTTTGTTTTGTTCACTCTTTCATCTGGTCCCTGCTAGCAGAAATAAATGAGATCATCAGTGCCTTAAGGAAGCAAAATGTTTGGTCATGCTCCATCACAAGTAAAATGTATTTGGCGGTAATTCGTTATTTAGATTACACATCGAAATGTGATCTGAAAATCTAGTTTTGCAAAACATATGTTTTATTGCAGCGTCTTCTATTAACAGCAGATTGCCTTAAGTGATTTTATCGACCCTTAGCATCACAGTCCATTCACTGCCCCCCTTTCCATGCATATTAGACACAAAACTGGCAAACACTTACAGTACTCAATATGGCAAGATCTAATCTGATTAGCAGACGTCCGGGAATAGGGGTCTCCGGCTGCTTTTAACAGTTTACCTGGAAATGATGCCTGTTTTTCAAATCTAATAACATCTTTGTTTATGTCTGTGAAATAGTTTGCACTTACTACATCTGCACCGTCAAAGGAGTTTATGCAGACATTTCCACATTTTTTCTTTTTTGATATTTTCTTATACGTATATTCGGTGCTATGGAAAGATACTTTTAAAAGTAATGCATTACTATATTAAGTTATTCCCCAAAAAAGTAACTAATTGCGTTACTTAGTTACTTTTCATGGAAAGTAATGCTTACATTACTTTTTAGTTACTTTTGCGTTACTTTTTCTGGGCTGAGGCTTGATCTCTTTCAGGCCTTGCAGTTTTTTTTTTTGACTGACATAATTTGCATATTTCATCACAAATTTTCATCACAAGTTTCTGACTCAAACTATTCTCACATGGGCGTGTACGCATAGAGTGCATAATAATCTTTTTTAATCGAATAAATTAAACTAAAAAAGTAACTTGCACACTTAAAAAAAAAAACTCAAATATTAATGTGAACATTTATAAAGTAATGCGTTTCTCTACTCGTTACTATTAAGTAATATTATTACGTAATGCGCGTTACTTGCAATGTGTTACCCCCAACACTGCGTATATTTCTATATATTGTCTTATATTTTAAGTTTTTTTCATCAAAAGTGAAAATTTAAGTTGAATAAACCAATTTTTTTTAGGTGTTACCAATTGAAGTATTTTATTAAGTTGATCCAACTTTCACTTTTTGTGTTTACAATGTACAATGTCAGAAACAAAATGCTCAAAATGACCCCAAACTGTCACTGGGGCATGTGAACTTTAAATATGTCATAATATGTATCATTTAGGTATATAAATACTGTAAAAATGTTACCTTACCTAAAAGTAAATTCATTCAACTTAAAAATAATAGTTGACGCAACAAATTTTACAACACATTTTTTGATTCAACTATTCTTTTTTAATTGAATTAATGCAAAAACCGGCAATCTGGTTACTTATTTTTTTAAAGGTGCCAAAGAATGCATTGAAATAATAATAATAATAAAATTTCCTTTGATATTTACAGAAGATATGTAACTTTATTAAGTGCAAACATTATCCAGAAAAGTTTTTACATATGCATTTACAATCCTAAGATTTGTCCTTTGAATGAAACATACAATTTTTGCCAAATTTGGAAGCGTTGGCGGCCAGTGTCATGTGTGTGGTTCGTCATGTCAAAATATGTTATTATTAATCTATTTTCTACTCTAATAAAGAGACTGAGAAACAATTATATTTGATCACTATAACATTGCAAAAAAAACATTATCTAATTGTGGCATGATGGCCTGAGACTTTTGCACAGTACTTTATATAAAAAAAATAAGTTAAACAATTTGAAATTGTTATTATATGTCGAAACTTAAAATAGTAGGTTGAATTAACTTGAACAAGTTGCATAAACGTCAGGCTGCATTTTTTTATTTTTGACCATTTGTGTGACAGGGAAAATAATTTTTTACACCTATATCTTATTTTAAAAGACCACTCCTAAACAGCACAAAGTATACAGGGTATTTTTTTTTTTTTGACGGTCACGTAGTGTCCAGCTGTAATTGAAATCCCACTCCATACGCCATACTGTAATTACAGACAATAATTGACACTGAAGCCTTGTCCATTATAGTCCCACGAGACGTTTTTGTCACAATTGGCTTATCTCCCTTATTTCAAAATGCAGTGATTTTCTTTATGATGTCATGTGAATGAGATTCCCTATAGATGTGAAGTAATGCAACGGCACCATTGCTCCGAACCCCTTCTCAGAAGATGAGACCACACAGCTGTGTCCTATAGCCAGCTTTTCTGCTTCCTCCATCAGCAGAGCAGAGCAATAGTTTTTCTCTCTAAAGGTTTCCTTAGCTCAGCTTAATGCTAAATCTCTCGCTCAGTTTTTCCTTTTTGGAAACCAACGTGAGCTTTCTTTTTTCTTGGACTGGACATAAGTTTTCCTTCTGATTTGTTCATATAGCAATGGGATGGGAAAGACAAAGATTGAAATGTCATAAGATTGTTTAAAAAGTATGGAGTTGTTTTCTTGTAGTGCCTGAGACTTTGGAGTGCATTGAGGGATGTTTGAAGTGATTTAAAAAATCAGTCTTTAGTTCAGATACAGTGCAATTTGGAGGTAATTGCGCACAGCTGTTCTTACCGTCCTGTTGTTTTGGAGTTTCAGGGAAATGCTATCAGTCATTACTGATCACGAATCCTTCACAGTGGCAGTGTAGCTTAAACCATATTGTCAAATTCTGGTCTATGTTTGTTGATAAATTCTCCTGAAAACTACAGTATTCTTGTGAGTTCCTACTAAGTAGGTCTTGGCTGTGAAAGGACTACAGATCATTTGCTTGCTTAACTCTTTCCCCACCAGCGTATTTTTTTTTAAAAAAGTTGCCAGCGCTGGCATTTTGTATGATTTTCACAAAATTTTAAAATTCTCCTCTTAAATATATAATTATACAATATATCAAATAAAAAACAGAGCCTCTGCTTTAAAAAAAAGTTTTATTTTATCTTCATTTGTTCTCTTTTTATCACCTCCCAAATATGGGTAGGTTTCAAAAATACAACATTTTGAACAAAAGCATTTTTGTAAAGGAGTTTTGTTGGAGATCAGATTCAGAATAATGATCAAATCCATAGACTGTAAAAAAAAAGGTGGACGACGCCCATTCGCTCTCTTCCATTAGTGAAAAGTAAAGCCACCAGTGTCCCAGATACGGTGCTGACATCTTAGGTCTTGAGACTGCCCAGTAGCGATTTCGGGACCAGTCCTGTGCAGTAGTGAGTAGGAAGTAAAGCCGCGAAATCAAGGCCCCGCCCTCACTCTCGCAGAATGCGCATATCACCGCTGTCAATCATGACATCATACCACTGTTTTTATAGCATTAAATAACTAACTAAAAACAAACTTATTTTTAAAACAAACACTTGAATTTACATCAGCGTGATTAAAACTACAGTAAATGACAGACACCAGCTTCAGTAAAAAGATAATTGAAGTGTAATTAAATTGTTTAGTTGGACTTAAGTCCAATTGAATAACATGGGGGAGGCGGGGTTTATGATCTATACTAGGACCAGTCACTGGGGGGCGATCGAGACGTTTTGGCTTCACTTTTCAGGGCTTGTGCGGCACGCTTGATCAAAACATGCACAGAGTTTTTACTGTTTACTTTTTACTGATCAGTGGATGCTTCAGTGTTCAAAGATGGGTAAGAGTGCCACCTAGTGCATAATAGCGGAAATATGGATTGCCGTAAAAACTCGTCATTGGCAGGGAAGCGTTTTCTCTTAATTGACAAGATAATTCGTCAATGGCGGGGGAAGAGTTAAAATATTGCTTAAATATTTGCTTAAATATTTGAGTTCTCTTCTGCTCCTTTACAATGTCTTGATTTAGTTTTTGAGGTCTACAGCCCAAGGGAGCGATGGCTTGTGCATCTTAAAAGCAGTGGTTTTTAATTTCCTGGTCCCATATCTCCCCGAAGCTTCCTCCAACGGTCAATGGCGGACCCAATATTAATATCTCTGCTCTAAAGCTGTTGCTACTTTGCTAGCTACCATACACTGTCAGAAATTTCATGTCGCGGGCAGGGTGGGGTGCGATGGGGTGGAGACGCGAGTGCAAGGTGGAGTTTCAAGTGGAGCGGGGATTGGATGAGAGCAGTCGACCAATGTAAGCTGTCCGGCCGGACAGCTTACATTGGTCAACTTCTCTACCGCTGTACACCCAATAGAGTGAATGGATTTTTTTCATTCTTTTTTCTCTTCATATTGTTAGGATTTTACTGTAGAGCCATAGCCAGCATCTAAACAAGGTTATTAATAATGAACAATCTTTGAAATCGTAGAACATAGCTTTAACCATACTTTGGCCTTTCGCCAGATTATGACCTTAAAAGAAAAATATTTCAACAGACTTCAATTTTTAGCCTGATTTGAGCTACAGCATCAAAATCTATCATAAAATTGTCAGATTTTATTGCCGATTTGAAAATGTCAATGTAATCTTATCCTGACAAACGATTTGATAAATCTTGCCAGTTCAAGAAGATGGGAACTGTTGTTCAGGGGTGTTACCATGCTTGAGTGAACTGACAGGCAATAAAGGTATTTTGATCAGATATATATTACAAAACCAGACAGAGATTGAGGTTTTTGTTTTGAGGAAATATGGAGTTATATGGAGTTTTACCATTTATCAAAGTTTTGAATGGACTCTCAGGCCAAAAAAATAATGTAGTCATAAAACATGCAAGGTCAGAAAAGCCTCAGGATGAAGGTTCTCTCCAGTAACATTGGCCTATGTTGGTCTCTGAGGCCTAATGCTGTGGTTAAAGGACACTCTACTTTATCCAAATTTTATTCCAATGTCCTGGTAATAAAAGACTTATTCACTATGTCTCAGTAGACAGTGCTGCATGTATTGTTTGGCTAAAGGAAGAGTCTAAATCTACAAAATTGTTTGCTTGTGTCTGTTTTGAACAGAGGAGGTCTTCTCAAGCTCTTTGGGATGTGTTAGATTTGTCTGCTGATATTTTCCAGGTGAGTTATGGCCTCTGTTTTTTACCCTGATGATCTTTTCTTGGGCTGCACCTGCTGCTTGAAGTCTAGGGGGTGAGGTGTGTTTAACTGGTGTATGTTTAGCATTCCAATGTACCATGGGAGGAACATCTCATTATTTGACAGTAGACTTCATGACAAACAACAACTCAAAAACAAAAAGCTAAACATGTCACATATCTTTTGAAAGCTGAGATTTTGTGATTTGAATTATGTAAACCATTTTAAGATACAATCAACACATCAGGTACAATTACGGTCCTTTTTCATGAATAATAAGGAAGGGCTTGCTTGCAAAAAGGTCATTTTTAGTTGTGCGAAATTGACTCCGTGCCAAGCCATGTCATGTCACTGAAAATTATACTGTATATATAATCACACATTTGGCCAATAGTGAACAGAGAGAAGTGATTTAATCTTACAATTACAATGGTGATCAATGATTCAACTTTTTATTTTAACATAACACTTTCAGTATGACTCATATTATCTGCGTGCCAACATTTGAACGTTTACAATAAACATGCAATTCAGAATATCTTAGTATTTCTGCCTTTTGTCTGCCTTTTGCTTTTATGACAGCAAGTACTTGAGCTGACATGTACTCCATACGTTTGTGTTAAACCCGATAATCCATGCTATCCCAGAATGATTTGAGAACATTCCAAGTAGTCCCTCATGCCTCACACTGGAAGCTTGGAAATTTGACCTAGTTTTAAAAAGCTCTTTTACGAAGAGTTTGTCACAAATGTATTTACACTTTATTAAATAAAGATATAGGGTCAGTTTCCCAGACAGGGTTTAGGTTAATCCAGGACTAGGTCTTAGTTATATTTGGACATTTAAATAGGGTGACCATACGTGCCGTTCTTCCCGGACACGTCCTGGCCATGATTTTGGGTGCGTCTTCCAGAAGATGTATTTGTCGACTGCATACGTTATCGAGGTTTTCCTATTTCAGAAAAGCAAGCATTACATTTTAAGGTAAGAATGAAACTATGATTTATGTCTTATGTTTTTTAATGTGAGAACCTTGATGACGTGTGCGGGCGACAAATACAACTTCTGGAAGACACACCCGAAATCCTGGCCAGGACGTGTCCACGAAGTTGGCACGTATGGTCTCCCTACATTTAAAGTGCACCTATTTTATTGCTAAAAACGTTATTTTGTGTATTTGGTATAATACAATGTGTTTGCGTGCTTTTTGGTTAAAAACACATTATTTTCCAAATACCGTACATTTTTGTTCTTTCAGAAATCCTGCTTTCCTCAAAAACATAAATTTTGTACAAAAGTCATCAATTTGAAAAGCTCTGTGTTTTCCCGATTTGCCAGCTAATCTGTACGTTGTGATTGGCCCCTAAATACCTCAAGTCAGCCGGAAGTGTGATGCTCCTTACCATGTTTAAAAAATTAGCTCACAATGCAATGTGAGATGTCCATCTCGACAGGTCCAGAAAGTAAACTGTTGTCCACAATCCGTTTGTTTGTTGTAGTCCAAGAAAAGAGATTTATGTTGGAGATGATAACTCACGTAATCGTTTACCTTGGGGTTTGTACCTTTTGCATCGTTATCATGTACGTATACACACTTACATATCAAAGAAAATGTAAAAACGTGAATCAGACAATGTTTGCTCTTTAAGTAGGTTTTAAAAACATACTTTACAAAAACAATACTGGTGTGCATCTCGAGACAAAGCAATAACACTGATGTGTGTTAAGATGTGTCAGTGCAAGATGTTTTTAAATTACGGCAGCTCAAACATGCATTTTAGTCTGGGATTAGGATAAGTCCTGTCAGTATTGCAGATTCCTAAGTGACATAACGTCATAATCATAGTTTTAAACAAAAAGTTGAGAAGATTTGGAAGATATTCATTAACGATTCTTATGTACGTAAGTATGTAAATTCTTATGTAAAGAAATTTTATGTCTCAAACAGAGATGATGATTAAGAGACAAAAGTTACACATTGCAGCTTTAAATTAATAATAAACATTTTTTTTCATCCACTGCAAATCCGAGGGAAATGTTTATGAGGCCCATGTAAGGATCAAAAGAAATTTGTTTGCTTTAGTGCTGTGGGCAAGCAAAGCACAACATTCCTCCCAGAGTGCTTTCTGTCAACAGTCCATTAATCTCCGCAAACAGGAAAAGGTGGTATTTCACTCCACTATTGCTCAAATTATGTCTTCCTCCGCTCTCTTTATTTATCCCCCAGGGCGTTTTTGTCATCTTTAAGAAAGCCAGAAGACCCTCCAGAGAGTGTCATTCCATACATCAAAAAGCTCTATGAGGTAGATCACATCTTCCTAGAAACACCATGCCATCCCAACTCTCCACTTTAAGCCCTTGGCTACAGTAGATTTGTCTTTTTGTAGATTCTTGTCTAGAGTACAAGTTTCCTGTAGGCCAGCATGATAATCTCCAACTGTCCAACAAGACTCTTATTGAAGATTTCTGTACCCTAAGCAGGACTGGAGGCAAGAAAAGACCCTCCAAGAGCCATACCAATACAAGATCCCATAAGTTTGTTTTATTAAACTGAAATAGCAAGAAATTTCAGATTTCGGATAGAAGATTAGGTAGGTAGGTAGTTACCACCTTTGGTATGCTTGATAAAGAGATAATAATTTGGGACCAAATCCATCTAAGACCAAGGTCAAGTTGTGGTCTGACCAACAACATCAAGACTCGTCCCTGAGTCAAACCGACTTATACAAAAGATTTGTACCTGACACAAAAACTGCAAGGAATCTTTATAAAATGTTAGAAAAATCTTCAAAAAACAAGGATGTCCTAGCAGTGACACTGTGGTTCAGCTTTTCCAGATTTCGTGTCCATTTTAATGCTCCTTGAGCACTTTGATGGGCTTGAATCTTGATGTGGCGAGCCTTAAGTAGCAGGAGTAAAGCCAGTGTGGTTTCTGTGGTAGACATAAGTTGACAGGTATAAACACATGAAGTTAACCAAGAAAAAGTGAGGATGTGGCAAGTGCTCTTGCGCCAAAGGATCATTTACGGTATCAAAACGACCTGGAAAAGGTCTTGCGGATCTAAATAAACTGTCAAGCTTTTGTAAACACACCTTGAGGATTTAATACCTGTTATGAGGTAACTCCTACAGTTTACCATATTCATAGCTTTCTGAACTGGGTAATCCAGTGGGTTTATCTATTATAAGTCAAGTATAGCTTTGTGATGGTGAAATTGCGGAGGGGCTTTGGCTTTCTCTTTTCAACTATTGCCTGACTTTACTTCAACGGTCATTCCATCCTGATTATAATTGCTTTCATGTTACAACAGTACTGTTTTCAATTTTCACAGCCCCGAATGCTTGAAGACTTGAAGAGGTCGCACTTATTATTTTATTGTTATGGACGTGGAGATTTCTAGGAATTTTCAAGATCTAGTGCTTAGACTAAAGCCTCAGGGGCACGTTGAGGGAAAGGGTGTCCTTTCTTTGGACATTTTATGTATGTGGTAACAATTTTATAGGTTTCTGAGAAATTAGTTTGAAGATCACAATTTTCCTTTATTCTTGGCTCATTTTAAAATAAATAAAACATTGAATGGTTAAGTTATGCCTAAAGTTATAGTTATGTCTTATCAAATATAATGATGATTGATTAATGGTGATTTATTTAATTGATTACTGACTACCTTTTGGTTTTGGTTTATGGCATCAAAAAACTTCCACTCAGGCTACTGGTTTCCTACTGTAACAACAGATTTGATTAATATTTTTGCAATATAAAAAGAAAAATGGCAGCATATTTATTATTTATTAGATTTATTTTGGGTAAGAACGTAATTAAATATATTTTAGAAATAAAATCATATTGTTCTTGAGAGGCAGCAGTGTTTTTGCCAATTGCAAATCTTTCCATCTTATTCATTTTCCATTGGTTTTCCCAGTGACATGCTGCAATGAAACTGTAAAACTAAATTCCTTGATCCTTCCAGTATTTTAATTGAGAACATGCTCACCACTCCATTAATGGAAAAGCTTTAAATGTGATATGTGCCATTTTTTGGATGTTTGAATGTTTACTCTTGACATATTTTAATGTTCTGAGACAAATATGCGTAAACTGTTGTGTGGTTGATTGAGCTGTTGTTTGGATTTCCCCAACATCCAATTGTAAGCGTGGATTTTTTGTTTGCAAAAATATTTCTTCTTCATTCCTTCAATTCTTGTTTCTTCTACTGAGTGATTACTGAGTCTATAGTTTATATATCTTAATTAAGGTTAAGAATTGTCCAAATAAACAGTTCTGGTTTTAAGAACTTACTGTAACTGGTTTCTTTTTTTTGTACTTTGCATTTGCAGGGTTTTGCTTTTAACGTGCAAAAAGTAAAACACCAGTTGTAGCGGTTCTTAATTGCTCACTAAACTGTCACCTATGCTATGATTTATCTTACAGGTGTTAAAATAAATGGTTTGGATAAAGGTGGTCAAGAGGGAGAAACAGCAATATATCACATAAATAA
Organism: Paramisgurnus dabryanus; assembly: GCF_030506205.2. Classification (NCBI taxonomy): domain Eukaryota; kingdom Metazoa; phylum Chordata; class Actinopteri; order Cypriniformes; family Cobitidae; genus Paramisgurnus; species Paramisgurnus dabryanus. The sequence continues at coordinate 26,578,218 of NC_133360.1, forward strand.
GGACTTGGCAAAATGGCTTGCCATACGTTTAATCCATTTGTTAAAAACAACCCACTGTGGATTTTCTTCTTTTTCTTGGCACCCGACAAGAGAATGGATTTCTGGTTCTGTTCAATTGCAATACATTCTTTCAGTAGTAGAAAGAATGACGTCTGAAGAAACAAATGTTAACTCAAAAGATTTAGACAATAAGCTTCATGTTTTTTAACCGTAACAAAAGATCTATATCTGTAATAGGTTTGGAGAAGTTAGATGCCCTGCAGGTGCAATAGTAAAGTTCGCCCTAGGTGCTTGCTGTAGGATCGTGTTCACAAATGTTTCTTCACCTCTAAACATGCCCTTATTGAGAGACATGTTATGCTTAAGGATTGTTCATGGTTACATTAGAATTGCGGTCATAATAGAAAGATACTTTATTGGTCCAGATGGTGTAGTATAGCATCGACCAGCAGGAAATAACTGGGCCATGTATTAAACCAACCCTTAACCTATTCCATGTATGACGTGTAGTTTCTTGTGCTGAGGGACATGACATTCCAATAAACAGTGATCTTTTGTTCCAACATTTCATCCTGATTGACAGCAGAGTTAGCCAACTATGTCAGCTGTCTCTATGAAAGAGTCCTCCATGAAATACCAAAGTCCTTTGAGGGGAAAGATGAGCAGCACATTGACGTTTACAGTGGACACTGAAACGCGGACTGGAACATTACTCTTCGCCTTCAATTTAATGGATCTCTTCCACGTGAGAACCAGCCAGGAAACGTACATTTAGTTTAGGTACCACTGTAGGGTTAAATGATTTAGATTGGCCAGAAACACCATCATACCATTTTCTTTTCACACTTCAGTGCTACTGACCTCATAAATTGAGGCTTTGAAGTTGCACACATGGCTCTGCTTGCCAGTATTCGGTATAACTATGCAATGAAATGAGATACGTCATTAAACAGTTTTAGCGTTTGCTGGTTCCAAACTAATTGCTGTTCCTCCTACTTGCTCAATTACCTTTTGGTGGTCTTCAAAAAGGTTTTTGTTTATTTGAGTGTGGGTCAAGATAAGCATATGGTGCATGTAAAGAAGTCAACGTATCATCATACAATACATATGTTTTAGGCTAATGTAGCCACATTACATATTACAAGTCATATCTTTCAAAAACATGAATTACTGAAAGTTCATTAGAAGTAGTTGCATGACTTGCTCTTTCCCCCTGCAAATGGGAACCATGCATGCCATGACATGCAGTTGAAATGTTGTTAAGATTGGGATGTGAACCCATGATAAAGCTCGGGCCAAGGCCAGCATTCTTGTTGGGGGCCAAATTCAAGCCCACATGTTCCTTGAACTGAATCGCTTCAGATTTCAGTTAAACAGGAGAGAATTCCGTCTTTCTTTGATGAAAGTGTGCCTCACCTTTTGCTAAATATTTCCCCTGAAAGGCCTTCCCCAGTGTAAATGTATCCGCAGACAATCATCTCACACTATATCCTTTCTCTATTAAAGCATAATAGTATAGGATCAGTGTGTCAGGAATTAGCAGAACTGTTTTTTGTTCTTTACTAGTGGAATGCATGGAAACAAAAAGCGGTCGTGAGGACAAACAACCTGGTGAATCAAAACAAAATTACAAGCTTATGTGCAGAGACCCTTACTGGGTCCAAGTCCCTTCTGCAACAACCATTCCTCTACACCAATGCCGAATTGTGATTTTGAGCATAAATCGACGATTTGCTCCAAGAGTCAAGATTACAGTCATTTAGAGGACTCATTGCTTGATTGTATCACAGCCAGATTGGCGGATACGACGATGGCCTGCAACTGCAGAGCTCATCAGGTGAGGAGATTTGTTCTCCATTTCTTTTGTCTGTTTGAACAATTAAGGCCTGGACATGACAGCGAGTTGGAAGTGCGTCCCCTTCGAGTCCCTGATGTAAGATCCCGCTCCAGCCGTGATTAAGTGATGTCTTTTGGAGCCTGTGCTGGTTTAGTTATTTCTTTTGTTTTAGGCTCCAAGGAAAATCTCTACGAGAGCAGATGGTGGGTAGGCAAGAGTGAAAGGAAGATGAAGGAAAGAGAGAGAGAGTGAGGTGACACATTTTTCCCTTGAAACCTCTGAGGGCACATCACAGGCTGCTGATCTTCCAACTTCTTCAAAATATTTTAGTGTTTTTCCTTCTTATTTCAACCTAAGAAACTCTCAGTTCGGCATCTGTGTCCATTGCAGGTCCAATGATTGTGTCAGATATCATTTAAGATTCCCACATCGGAGATGTTTTTGCTTTACAGATCAGGAAGAGTCAGAATAATTCAGTTGGACTGTGGATACACAAGCCAGATGATGTAAATAATTCATTCGCTGGTCAATTTACATATGACTGGAAAATGACTCATGATGAATATTCGACAATTAAATAAAAGGTTCTCAAATATACAGACCAAATTTACCTTTAAAGCACACCGTAAAACATTCACTTAGAGAGAAAAGGACTTTTTATGCAGTTGGAGTTTGGATTATGTACGTTTCCTGTACTTTCTCTGATCCTACTCCTACTACTTTTGTGAAGGTCTTTGTAGATGTTGTGTAACCACTATGCACTCTCTTTATGTATTTCCCGTTCCAGAGGTATTCTGCAAAGAATTGCTGTCCACCTCTGGCCTTCAGACCGGGCCAGAGTACAGGTGGAAAAGCTATCCCCAAAAGCTTGCCTTTCGCTTTTGCATATGAAAACACGAGGAGCACAAAGCCGTGCTTGAAGGAGGGGAGGCTGGGTCAATACGGGCACAGGATGAAGTCTATCAGGAAATTCCTATGCGGAACAAAAAGCTTGACAGAAAGCCTGGTCTTAAAACTGATTGCTAGATTTCTCTCCCTTCCTCACACTGTTTCTCTTCTCCAAGCAATTTTTGTGACTTTTTCCATGTCATGTGCTTTATTTTCTTTTTGACGTACAAGGACAAACTCAGTGGCCTTTGATAGCAAGTGGCAAGCTTTTTACAAGACTTAACTCGTCCCCAGTCTTTCAAATGATGTGAGCACACATGATGGTAATTGTCAGCGTATGTTCTTGTTGAAGCACAAAATGGAAACTGTCCAGTTCCACAGTACTGGTTGATGACTTTAAGGTCGTAAACGTGGCACATTTAATTTGTTTATACCAATGCAATAGTCCAGCTAATTTTAATTGCGCTTTAAGTGGAAAAAATCCGTTAAAGCCCAGAACAGCTCACCTATAAAGTTATTAAACCTAATATGTTGCTTCCGATACACAATAAGTAAGGAATAATTGATGACGAGCCTTTGAATTATATTGTACGTAAGAGGCTAAATGGATTTAAAACTGTAGGTTGTCTGGTGGAAAGGTTCATGTGTTACCATCATGTGAGAATTAATGACCACTGCTCATTCTCTTTCATGAATCATGTGATAGTTAAAAGTTTCTCTCTTTACGCACATGAAATCATTTAAGTCATTTTTTGAAGGACTCGTGTTAAAGACATAGATTTGACGGTTATTTTCCTCTGCTGTTTTTCTTGTCACTACTAGGATTTGCTTGTGAAGGCTTTGGGACTATGTGCGTTCTTGGGGTACCATCAGCCAATCATCACTGGCCTGATGTCATTTTCCTGTTATTTTCATGTCATACTTCATATTTACATGACATTTACAGCACTCGTTTGGCTGAAAACCTGAAGGTGAGACTGAGTTCTTATGAGCAAATTTAAGTTGCGTATTTCCTGGGGATCACATGCCAGCTGAGCAACTCCCTTTGAGATGACTTGGAATGCTACAGCAGAGCTTAGCACATACAGTTAGGATCTGTGTCCACCAAAGCATTTAAACGTGTGGGAAATCACCAAACGCTCTTAGCAAAGAGATGGGCTATCCACCGTTTGGTAGCTATGATACTTCTGTTTTGTTTATCTGTCGTTGTACGATACGAAAGATAACAAGTTTAAACACGGCTTAATAAATGTTTGGAGGCTTTGCAAACATGGCTGCCTAGTGGCGAGACTTCCCATAAGTGACTTTGACGATGTGCTGGTTGGTTGGTGGAGTATTTGTCCCACCCCTCCTCCACTGTGATTGGACCAAAAATGAATTTGACAAGCACAGCATTTTCCAAAAGTTAAAAATTTTTCAACTCTTATGGCGCTTTTCCATTACATAGTACCCCACAGTTTAGTTTAGTTTGGGTCGGGTCAGCTCACCTCACTTTGGTGTGGTTAGCATTTCCATCTAGTTTAGTATCACTTCGCAGTGGGAGGGATTATAGGCGTGTCGTTATATTTGCGCTGCTGCCTACTGCTGTGACGTCATTCAAGTAAAGCGTTGTTCATTCCCATACATTCATTTATTTCTCAGTCTACCACAAAATAAAAATTGGCCACCACAAATAAATGTTTGCATATCGCGTTTATCACTACCTCTGTTTCACATGACAGTTTCTGTTCAAACACCCGTGGCGTCGTCAGACGATGTGCTACGCTGAGCCTCATTGAAGTTGCATTTAAGCATATATAATGCTGACGTGCTCGCTTGGAAAAAAACTGTTATGGTTTCCCTGATTCTCAAACTGTGGATGTTTTTCATCGCTAAAATGGAGTTTGGGAACTTCTAGCAGAGCACAGATAACAACGTGTTTGCTCGAGACAGCGCAAGCTAGCACTTTAAGGTAAAGCTAATTACATTAGCAATGACGCTGTTAGTGTAGTGACGATTATCTCAGACCAATCAGTGATTTACAGTGTTTTCGCGTCACGTTTGGTATCAGCTCGGGTCGCTTGGAACCCCAACCGAGGGGGTACGAAAAAAAGTATTGGGTACTACGTACTGCACCCAATAAGAAAAGCTCCCAAAAGTTAGCTGATCCGACCCAAACTAAACCAAAGCAAACCGTGGGGTACTATGCAATGGAAAAGCACCATTAGCGACCAGTACAAGCACCAAGTGCTCAGCGCCTCACCAGGCATTAGGACAAAACACTTTGGTGGATACAGGGCCTTAGTCTATGCACTTATTTTATATACAATTATCTTTTATTACATGTGATGTGATATCATCAGTATCATCGAAAAACTCCTAGGCATTCATTTAGCAAAGAAGGAGAGTTTCTTCAGAAGGTCCTTTAAATGACAAAAATCCAGCAAAACTAAGTTCACTGAGGACACTGTGTGCAAATTACTGACTGACCTCCGAAGGAATCGAATTACAGATCATCTTGTAACGTCTGGCTGAAAGATGGTCATAGGCAAGAGACTTTGTTTAGACGTGTCCAGCTGCTATCTGGCAGTTTTCAGGTCACAGAATGATCTTTTAAACGTGCTCTTCCTCTGTCAGTTGACAGAATTCCTTTACGGATATTTGTTCTTATTTGAAAACACGTGTGAACTTTTTAAATCCTTGAAGCAAGGGCCGCCTTGATGTTATTTTTGTTTTTTCCTTGACCAACCCTGCTGGAAAATACGCATTATAAAACTTGAACATGAAAGCTGGTCAAAGCTGGTACACCATCCTGTCAGGGTGGTTATCAGAACTTGATGGCTTGCTAACCAATGACTACTGTACTTGTACCTTTGACCACCTAGAAATCAATCATCAGTTTAAGCTGTTTTTCCAGCAGGACATTTTGATTTTGTATTTTTAGATTGTAATCTCATTTGAATGCAACAAGATGAAAAATCATTTGGATGCTTCGGATCTGGTATTGCAGCAGTGGAAAGTTGTTTATTTCTTCTGAAGCGAAGTATTTTAGTGAACAAGCTCAAGTCAAGTTTTTTTTCTTATTTACACATTATTGCCCCAAATTAACTGCCAAAGGTTTAAGTGTAATTTTGGCTGTTTGAGTTTGCCAGATTCCTGGTGTTCAAGGTGTCTGGTGGTCTTTGGTAATTTGCTCAGGTTCTGTTATGTGTTAGGAAATTTAGGCATGTCATCACAACTCATATAACTTGTCTCTCTGTATTGAGGCTGGTTTTGAATACGGATACGCACGAGTACCTGAGTACTTGGAAGTGACAAAAAATTGCGTGACTCTGCTGTTTTATTTAACCTCAAAATATGTCAGACAGATCGAAATTCAGTCACAACTATAAACAAGTGTGTCAAAATGTGGCCTCATTTTAAATTTGTGATTGGTTACAGCATTGTTTTCAGTGTCAGCTTGCGGTCCAGAAATGTGGAGACACATTTTTCATTTCAAAAACTGATATACAGATTGACTATAAAAGAGGAACAGTTATTATTGGTAACACTTTACTTGAAGGGGTGTTCATAAGACTGTCAGGACACCTTCATAATCAGGTCATGACACATGTCATGAACATGAAGGAGATTTTATGCACATTTATGACAACTGTCATTAAGTGTCAGTTGTTCAATTGTCATTTTTAATGCAAAGATGACATTGTTTGTATTGTCTTTGACATAATCCAATACATCATAACTTGTCATAAATCTGTCATAAACATGACATAGCAGAATAATAATCAAATTTAAGAAAATACCTAACTTCATGGGTTAACATTACATTAAACTGTCATTTAAATGTCATTAAGTGTTCATACTTTGTCAAATAATTTTAAATAACAAATACAAACAAAATGCAACAGACACGTCAAAATATTACTCTTAAGTTTATGTATGTGCACAATAAATAAAAAACTGACAACTAACAGAACTTGTTCTTCCTCACACAGGGTTCTGAAATTTTCTGACATAAAAAAAATGAACAAAACATTTTATCAATTTAATTTAATGTATTTAACTTTGCAGCAATATGGACCCAATATTAACCCATTATTGTACTGTTTTCATTTCATTTAAGGTGAATCGGTTTCTAAATGCAATAAAGTATAATTTTGTCCATTTTAATTATTATTATTATTATTGAATGATTGATTTTATTTGAAACACATGGAGGAAACATTAAAAAACATTATGAACTGAAGAATATTCATGATACTGTAATAAAACTATATGACAAATTATTAACACTTAATGACATTATGATGACAAATTATATTTGTACCACTGTAGTTGAGGTCAAGAAAAATATTAATGATGCTGTTATAAAACTATATGACAGATTATTAACACTGAATGACATTATGATGACAAATTATATTTGTACCACTGTAGTTGAGGTCAAGAAAAATATTAATGACGCTGTTATAAAACGATATGACAGATTATTAACACTTAATGACATTTTAATGACTAATTATATTTGTACCACTGTAGTTGAGGTCAAGAAAAATATTAATGATGCTGTTATAAAACTATATGACAGATCATTAACACTTAATGACATTTTAATGACAAATTATATTTGTACCACTGTAGTTGAGGTAAAAAAAAAATATTAATGATGCTTTTATAAAACTATATGACAGATTGTTAACACTTAATGACATTTTAATGACTAATTATATTTGTACCACTGTAGTTGAGGTCAAGAAAAATATTAATGACGCTGTTATAAAACGATATGACAGATTATTAACACTTAATGACATTTTAATGACTAATTATATTTGTACCACTGTAGTTGAGGTCAAGAAAAATATTAATGATGCTGTTATAAAACTATATGACAGATCATTAACACTTAATGACATTTTAATGACAAATTATATTTGTACCACTGTAGTTGAGGTAAAAAAAAATATTAATGATGCTTTTATAAAACTATATCACTGAGTATTAACACTTAATGACATTATTATGACAAATTATATTTGTACCACTGTAGTTGAGGTCAAGAAAAATATTCATGATGCTGTTATAAAACTATTTGACAGAGTATTAACACTTAATGACATTTTATTGACAAATTATATTTGTACCACTGTAGTTGAGGTCAATAAAAATTTTAATGATGCTGTTATTAAACTATTTAACAGAGTATTAACACTTAATTACATTTTAATTATAAATTATATTTGTACCACTGTAGTTGAGGTCAAGAAAAATATTTATGATGCTGTTATAAAACTATATGATAGTATTAACACTTAATGACATTTTTATGAGAAATTCGTATCACTGGAAAAAATGGTCAATTATGTTGTCTTGGTAATGTAATCTTTGCATTGAAAATGACATAATTGATTGAATGACACTTAATCACAGTTGTCATAAACATGCATAATATCTCCTTCATGTTCATAACACGTGTTGTGTCATGTCATGATTATGAATGTGTCATGTCAGTCTTATGAATACCCCTTCAAGTAAAGTGTTACCTTTTTTTAGCAAGATAGCAAAACCTGACGTCCTGCAAAATACATCCAATGTAGGCATACTGGATGCACATTTAAAAACGCATTTTTAAACATTTCTGCAATGTGCAAAAATAACATCTAGATGTTATTGATGAGGCTATCAGTCATCCGTGGTGTCAGAAACAAAGAGAGTCTTGCACATAATGAATGTGGTATTGGAGTATGAGCCCTAAACACATGATTGGTTTGATGAAAATAGGTATTGCATTGAAATTGTGTGTGTGTACTGCATGTATACTATTGCATTATTGGACAGGAAAGCACCGAATCAGAGTGTTTTGGAAATTCTGATCCTGTCAGTTTTTCATCCCGTTGACATGCTTTTCCCTCTGGGTCTAGATTTGATAAATTACTAAAGCAAACTGCAAGAAAACACTCTGATCCTCTCTGTGTTGGGATTCCCTGATTTTAGGACACTGGGTGGAAAGACGGAAAGCTTGGAGAATGTGCCTGGTTTCCAGGAATTATGATGGGCTCTGTTATAAATGTTAATAAGGAGCAAATAATTACCCACTTGAATACATTTTTATGAGTCTGTTTAGAACATTTATTTCCATTTAGATCAAATACTTCAATCATTATTACTGCCCTCACTAATCTAGAAAAAAAGTTGGCCCTAGATTTGAACATTTCATTGTCACTTTTGGGGATTTATTTTGCTTGTGCCCTGATTCATTTCTGATCTTGATGTGAAAGAATACGCAGAAGAAAAATTGATGGTCCTGTTCCTTGTGTTGATTGGCTCACTCATTCATGAGCTGATGATAATGGTTATACCAGTCTTTCTCTCCACTTTTTCTCTCCTTCAGCTCTCAGCATCTCATATTGTATAACACATACACAGATACAGTGGCAAGAAAAAGTATGTGAACCCCTAAGAATGAACTGATCATGATGTTCCTCCACCATAGTGGTCAGCTTGCAATGCATGAATTGATTTAATGTACTGTGACAATGCAGTCAAAATTTCAACTCTATAATTGAAAGGAAGCCATTTGTACATTTGGTCAAATCTTGCCTCAAAATCCACAATTATGCAGCTTTTAGTGCTTCTTTTGATGGTTATCCGTGTGTTTGTGTCTGTTTGCCTAAAACAAAATAATATTTCCAGATGTTTTGAGTTCAGTTGAAGGTTTTTGTATTTTATAAGATGGTTAAATTTAGTTAAGGACATTTAATTTGTGACACAGCTTCTCAATGCCAACTTTTCCTCTGCCTTTGCAAATGACTTTTTGAGTGGATTACCAGCATATTTTAGTGCTTTATGAGCAAGAAAGATAATTATTGAAACATTTGAAGTGTTTATAAAACACACTCACACTAGCACTTTAAGATTTCAATCTTGACTTTGAAGCATCTTGTGAGCAGAATGCAAATGTGCGTCTTGTTTTAAATCTTTGAAGAGAAAACAAAGAAAAAAATAGTCCTACAAGACAAACATGACTTTTGCAAACATTCTCAAAACAAACATTTTAAAACTAATTTCAAAGCTATAAAATAAAAATAACCAGGCTTGGGTTATTTGCAGACTTGAAGCATTTGAGTTTTTGGTATCCACAAAAGTGTGCAGCAAAAAAACGTTTTTCCAAAATGACAAAACTTACCCAATTTATAAAAAACTGAAGCCAAAAGAAAAAAAAAACTTTATTTACTAATTTTAAACTCTGTGTATGTTTTGATAATCGTTCTCAATCTGATCTCTAACAAAATTCCTTCAAAAAAAAAAAAAAATATTTTTGCTAAAAAATTTTTTTAAAGAAAAACACCCATATTTAAGAATATAGATAGAATTTATAATTTACAATTTTTCCTGTTTATTGTTTGTTTGTTTATTTAAAACAGAGGGTCTGTTCTTTAATTTTATATTTGTATGTTTATATATTTTTAAAAGAAAATTTTCCTGGAAGGCATTTTGTGAAAATCACAAAAAATGCTGGGGGGCAATTTTTCAAAGAATGGCTGGCGGGGAATGAGTTAAGTTGAACCAATGATTACTTTTTACAATGTGTGAATTGTATGAAAATTGAATCTGAAAAAATAATCGAATGAAACTACAAATTTACGAATTACCCACCTTGTAAAAATGGTATGTTGTGTTGTTGCATTGTGTTGCCATGCACTACATTTATTTTAAAGCTTCATTTTTCAATTGACAACCATTCAGAATGTATAAAAATGTTTAGGTAGGCTAAAATATGGACCAATTGTTATGCCTGTATTTGAAAGCTAATAGTTTATATTGTGTTAAACATTTGTTTTTAACTCCAGCACTATAAGCACAGATGGAAATTATTTCCTTATTGATTGTCAAGGCTTAGTTTCTTTGAAACTCCTCTGGTGGTTTGTTTATAGTCGGTTTGTTATGTTGAGTTTGGTACTCCTAATTCCACCTAGCAAATTCGCATTTCCCCAGTGGTCTACTTTTTTTTGCTGGATATTGGCCACATTTTCACTTAGCAGGGGCGTATACACTTACCAGCACATGCTTGCTTCGAGCAATAATCTGGTTCTGTGAGATCTCAATATTGCTAAAAATATGCTGACTTGTTTTTTGTGTGGATGTGCATGTGTCTGTGCGGTTGTCTGTCTTATGTGTCAGAAAGTCTCCAATAAAGTTTAATCCATGAAGGGTGAAGAAATTGGATGTTTTGAGACTTTCTTCGCGGATGTTGTCCTTCCCGAAACCGCATGGATATATATATCCGTCTCGCCACAGCTGATCAAGGACATTTTGTGACTAGGATACGAGCGCATATATAAAATGAGAGTGATTCCACAGTACTCCAATAAGCTATGAAAATTACCGCAGGATGTTTTCTAGCCTCTTGTGGGTTTTGTTCGGTTTGATAGTCAGCAGATCCATTCGTTTTTCCCATTCATCTTTTATTGCTATTAAACTATTTGGCTTGTGTGAACAGATTCAGATGACACGCCCCCACTTATTTTAATTTGAACTCATTCCAGTTTGGTTTTGTTTATTTTAACATATGATTATAAAAGAAACAATGTGATAAATTAACAAAATGAATCATGTCTGTATGTATATTGTTGTAGATCAAACTCGACCACCTTCCAGACATTTTAACACCAAATGCTTGCGTTCGAAAACAGCTGGAGCGCAACAGAATACAGAAGTCTTGAGTTTCACGCTCACAACATCAAAACCTTGAGTCGGCACAATAACCAAAGATGTCAGCTTGCTTGTGTACACGAACCAAAAGTGTAAAATATCACGTTACAAGAATATGTCCTGTGTGAATGACCACTATCAACGTCAGACAGATTGTATAATGGATTGCTGTGGGCTGTATGCCAGGAATGTTATGCTCAATGACTTGGAAATATAACAAACAGCATTGATTTCTAAAGGAATTACTTATGTATTCAATGTCTGTTCAATGCATTCATAATTTTGAAGTGAGATAATACACACTGATTACACACAAATTTGTACGTCTTTTATGAGTTGGCTAATTCGTATTAATGCGTACGAAATGAATTGTACAAAAACATTACAGAAAACAAAAACAAAACCCCACCCCTAACCTTGCTTCTAACCCCAACATCACAGTGGCAAAAGCAAAACGAGTTAGCCACCTCGTAAAATACGTGCGAATTGTCATGAGATAGCGTTGGATAATAATCTGTGATTAAAGCAACACTATGTAGTTTTTTTACCTTTAAATAATGTCTCTAAAATTATTTCAGTGATAGAACAACTTTTAACTGGACAAATTGTACTGTTGCTGCAACCTGAGCAGCCTCCTAGCTGCTACAACCACATTCTGTAAATGGCGGTGGAGGGTAGAGCACACAGCCCCGCCCCTCCCCCTGCCTGCAGAAGAGTGTCTGATACCAGGCACTGTTGCGCTTTTCAACCACATGGGGGAGCTGCAAGTCATTTTTACATGGAAACTACATAGTGTTGCTTTAAGTAAGGAATAATTGATGACGGGCCATTGAATTATTTAAAAATAATGCACACCCAAGGTGGTAATACTGAATGATGCAATGCATTTCTCAACCAATCAGAATAAAGCATTCAACAGGCCCATGGTATAAACTAGTGTGATAAAATGTCGTAAATAATTTAACCATGCAACCCATTTGGCTCACACTGTGTAAAACAAATAAAGACTGCATCAAAAGTGTGTCTGGCATGTTTTCTTGTATATGAGCATTTAGGATTAAGCAAATTTGAAGTGAAAGTATTTGATGAACCTATAATACGATTAATTTATTCATGTCCATGGCACGAAATTCAGATTTATTTCACGAAATTAAGTCTTTTTCGTGTCACCTGCACAAATTTCTATAAATAGTTTTTCGTGTCCGTAGTATGACTTTCTTTTTCGTGACATTTTATATATTGTTTTCTGTTTTTTTCTATTTTAAATCATTGGCATTTGGTGATGGATTTTATGTTTTGGTTAGGATGTACTTTTATGTATTGTTTCTACATGTTTTTCTTCCGCTTTAAATATTCTCGCCTGGAGTTGGGGTTAAAGTTGGGGTTTGGGTTAGGATGTAATTTTATGTATTGGTTTTTACATGTTTTTCTACCACTTTTAAAACTATTCTCACCTGGAGTTTGGGTTAAAGTTGGGGTTTGGGTTAGGATTTACTTTTATTTATTGGTTTCTATATGTTTTGTAACAGAAAATGATTCTAACCCCAACCCCAAGCGACAATGGTAAGAAAATAGGGCAAAACTATGAATACGTAAAATGAAACGAAAAAGAAAGTCGTGCAACAAACACAAAAAAGTATTTATGAAATTTGTTCGAAAAAAAACATTTGTGCTCCATGCATGAAAAAAAGTTGAATTTCATGCCATGGACACAAATAAATGAATCAAATTCCTCGTGACTATAACACGACTTTCTGTGAGATCAGTCTGTGTTAGGTGGCGTTTAGCAGCTTTTGCGTCTGAGCTCCTCATCTATATACGCTACTTAGCTGAATATTTCTAGGAGGAGTTTTTGGGCAGTTATCTCGACTCTCTAATAACATATCAGTTTGGTTATACACTGCAAAAAATGACTTTCTTACTTAGTATTTTGTCTTGTTTTCAGTAGAGATATCTAAAAAATCTTAAATCAAGATGAATTTACTTAATGACCAAAATTACCTAAGAAAATAAGTCTGGTTTTTAGACAAAAAATATACAATTTAAGTGAATTTGTGCTTAAAACAAGCAAAATTATCTGCCAATGGGGTGAGAAAATTTTGCTTAAATTAAGAGTTTAAGAAAAAAAAACTTATTTTTAGATTTTTATTTCTCACCCCATTGGCAGATATTTTTGTTTGTTTTAAGCTGAAATTTACTTGAATTGTATATTTTTTGTCTATAAACTAAATTATTTTCTTAGGCAATTTTGCTCAACAAGAAAAAGCATCTTAATTTAAGAATTTTTAGATATTTCTACTTAAACCAAGACAAAAATACTAAGTAAGAGTCATTTTTTGCAGTGTATGAAGTTTCTAGAAGTTCTCCCAGCACATGTTGGGACATAAATTTCACACTGGACTTGCCACCAGGAGGCTTAATTCTGCCCTGGCTGCACTCTTGCTGGTACGCCAAGCATCGACGAAGTGCCTACATTGATTCATTGCCATGAGCGCAGCTGTGTGAATAGATTGCGGTATGAAAGCTAGCTGTGAAGTCTGCAGGGAGAAAGCTGCTGTATGTGAATGCTTTGCCGAAAAACAATTATAAATATCTTGATATTGTTGGTCAAAGATCAAAGTTCTTCAGGACACAGTCAACCTATTAAAAGTAATTTCATCCTGGTGTAAAATTCCATGGATTGCAATCGTGATCGGGTTTTTAGACACATTTCACTGCAACCAGAGCATTGGGCCTTACAGTATGTGGTCTATAGTGCTTACTCTGTAAATACATCATTGATTTGGCTCTAAATGTTTACTTGCATAATAGTGACTTTTTTTCCATGTAAATAAAGTTGTGGAAAACTGTAATAGTAGGTAACCCATCAGATTATTTTGCAATACAGTATCTGCCAATTCGTGTCATCATCTAACTTTAATGTTTGTTTCTTTCGTCAGTTCTCTTATTCAATCCTCTCTCTCTATTCTTTTTGTTGGAAACCTTATGAAATCACCGAAAGGCATTTTGAATTTTTACAGTCTTTCCCCCTCAATCTTTGTGGTTTTCAGGGGAATGTCCCTCTATTGGGTTTGGCGGTTTGAGCATTTCTTTTTTCTTGCTCTGGAAAAGTGTAGTAAGGCAGTAAAGCATGTATTGATGTTTATTTTTATAATTGAAGTTGTACTTGGTGGTGAGATGGAGCAATCTGAGAAAGGTTTAGTGGTGGTCAGATGTCCCAGGGGTCAGATGTCTGGAAAGCATGCACCTGGTCAAGTGCTGAAACATGAATTTCGTTAACAGAAAAACCACCTGTGCCGTTAGATAAGCAGTAGAGAGACTTGCTTCAATTATATTTTTTTCATAATAAGCATCTCAGTTGATCCAAATTAAACAGAACTTTTTGGTTTTAGTCTCCTAAGCAGCACTAAAAGGATGGTAAACAGAGACTTTTTGCTTCTCAAATTTGTGACCCTGTCTATGATTTGCTGTTTTCTACATATGATGTAAACAACAATCTGTGAAAATATAACCTTGATATCTTTAATATCAAGTGAAATCAATTATTGAAATCAAACTTTGATGCTTCTTCTCTCATCATTAGATTGAGACTTCAACCTGGATTTCACAGCCAGGGTCACATTTTTCTCTCAAGACTCATGTCTTAGATCTCGCTGTGAATTTCTTTTATTAATTAGCCTGCTAAATTCTTTCAAGACCAAATGTTCTTGTCTTTGCCGTCTGTTTGTCTATGACTTAATTAAGACATTTTACTGGGAAAAACTGGGCTAATTTTGAATAAATCAAGAACCCATGTCTCATGAAATATAAAAGAAACCTTTTCTGGGCAGGGCAACAACAAAAGACAAAAATTAAGACACACAGTCCGTTTTCTTAAAAAAGAAACATTGTATTTTTATTGTAAAATACATACAGAATTAGAAAAAACATGTCCAAAACAACAACAACATAAGTTTCATCTTACAAATTCAATACAAATTCCATGAAAATACGGATAAGCCAGATATACACCGCCAGGGAGATTGGCAGGGACAAAACTGTACAAAATACGGTACCCAGACAAGCTGTCCTATAAGTATCCTCAAGAGTCCTTGAACAATTACTGTAGTTAAACATTCAGAGAAGAGGAGTCGGGGTGCTTTTAGAAGTACACAAGACAAGTGTGACTTTGTGTTTTTCATTCTCGTATAGGTTTCCTGAAAAAATACTCTCTCCATATACATATAAATACATTTGTGATGTGCAAATTGCAAGTGTAAGGTATTCCTTACAATCTAGAACAACCAAATATATCAGGGCTTACATTGGAAGACTATAGCCGTGATATAAAGCATCTAACTGAATGTTAATGAGCTTGGTTTTGTATGTAAGTGTGTGTGTGTGTAAGGAAAACGATTATTTTCATCCCAACTTGTAAACATGTGTCCATTCTTCCTACGCTAGTGTGGGTAACCTGATTTGAGCCTCTTACTATTAATACATGTTTATAAAAGCAACATCGCAAATAGAGTCCCAGCTATACATATGAGTTTAAGTTTACATCTGAAATATCAGAGACTTTCAATATCAGTACAAAACTAATACAGCTGCCTCTGGTGCTAGACAAAAGCCCAGGCCGTCTTTATCGCTAAAGCGCCCTTTCTCACTGGAAAGCCATTACAAGAAACACGGCACCATAAACTTTGATAAATAAAATTACACAAAATATCAAAATAGTTTCAGGGAGCCAGCTTCCCAATATTTAAACAAGTATTCTTTCCTTTCTTTATAATGTTCGTCACTTCAATGCATCTGAAGTAGTTTATTTCTCATAATGAATTATTTTTTACTTTGCTCTAGTTATCGTACGATAAATAAAGATATGAGGCATTGTTTTGCTATTACATATCATGAATGCACTCAAAAGATTTCCCTGACTCTTTGATCCTGTACACTACTATACATGGTACGGACTTGTAGGCTGAGGAGTGATCAAACTCACCCTCACTGGTGTAAAAACAGTAAAAAAGCCTGTCATGTGACCGTAGCAGGCACCAAGCCCAACCAATGAGAGTTGTTCTTCAGGGTTTCATGTGGACACTTGCTCGTTTCCTACCATTTCCCTGGGATTGGCGTACCACACTCATACCACGCCACATAGGTGACATGGGAGCTTCCTCCTATTTGGCCAAAGTGGACTGGCTCTTGTCTCATTGCTCTGTAGAACCCTGAAAATCATCGATAAATGCGTTAGACCTAGTCTTGGGTGATAAAACTGATACCCATTTGGTGTGATAAATGGTCTTGTAATACCTGGCCTGACTGGAAGCTGTTCTGCAGGAAGCTGAGTGCCTGTTCTTCCATCAAGGAATGAGTCTACAAACTGGCAGTGGTCCTCGCCATGGCCCGTCTGGTCTCCAATGTTGTAAAATTTACCTACAATGAAAAGTAAAACAATTTAACATCCATGCTACAGTTAAATTAGCGTACTGAAAATGCACTGACCGTTGAGGGAGTCACTCAGGTAGATCTTGTACCGCAGAGAGTTGCAGAGTTGGATGCCAACAAATTTGCGGTACCACGTCCTCTTCACATACTGCTTCCCGTTGCATTCCGAATAAGAATCTGTTTTGAAGGGGAACTGGGTCCAGATGGCATCTTTACCTGAAAGAATAGTTATTTTTCTATATTATATTAGGTCCTGGCACTTATTGAGACATAAACACAATGTTTCTTTCAGTGGGCTTTTCAGAAGGTTATTGTAGTGCAGACCCCATTTTTATTTATACACGTGTTAGCAAAGACCAAGGGGCTGTTCCATTCATCTTTGTTTCCATTGGCTCCTGTCACACCCTCTTCTACTCGGTTCTCTATATTCATTGTTCCACTACTTTGACAATTTGGGTTGGAATAGACAATACACAGGAAGAAATCAAGTGAGATGGATATCAGGTCCATTCAAAACAGCTCAATCAGTACAAGAAAGTAACTGAGGCCTTTGTTATGAGCATGTTGGCTGAATTAAGGAGGATATTGTTATCCATTTGCCACTCTTGGATAAATGTTTTGTCTGGCTGAGAACTAGGTGTGGAAGAAGTGAACTCATAGGACGTCTTAACGTATTCACCATTTTGCTTGTTTTTTCTTTCTACCTCTTTTCGGTCTCTACCGGTCATCACATTATCAATTTATTTGACAGATAGGAATTTGTCACCTAAGATGGTTCCAAGAAAAAACACCTACCTGAGACGTTTTCGCTGACTCGGGGATCCGCTGTAAAAGAAAACAGAAAATGATGAGTAATTAGAAATTATGTCTTTCTATAAGAGCCACCTGCTCATGATCTGTACACTATTTGTAAGCCAACTCTCCATTGGTTGGCCATGGGTGGGCAGAGTACCTCAGGCGAAACAAGCAAGCACAAATACTGCATTTTTCCAATCTCGCTTTCAAAAGGAGATCAGCTGGCATGGGCCAACATGCTCGATCTGCCAGAGCTATAGGGGAGATGAGCCTCAGGGACTGTGGTAAAATCGCATCACTCAGTTTTTCTCTATTCCTATCACTGCACACATGGACTCTCTTTCCTTCTTTGCCCTTGTTTCCATTCTTGACTCTCTCTCAAACTCTTTTCTTTCTGCGTGCCAGATGAGGTTTAAAACTAAAGCCCCCTCCTATAAAACATCTAGACGATGTGAGTCTTTATTTGTTCTTTATTTATGATATGTTGTTAGTCAGCATGTAGGACAGGGAAAATCTGGCTGTGTGTCAGCACTCCAGGAGCGCATCTGCAGGCTGCGATGAGGCCAGGAGATATAACAGTACGGGAACACGCTGAAGTCATTAAGTTAACAACAAACAGCTCATTATATGTATATCACAAAGAGAGAAAGAAATCCCCAATCACAAATATGACTGACTTGTGCAGACCGCGGGTCCATATGTAAAGTCATGGCAAAGTAATTTGCAGCTGGGTATAGTTGTGTTGTATGCCACTTTAAAAACATATTTCATGTTAATACTAGGATTTGGTTTGTAGACAATGGCTCGTGGTTAAACCATAAATAAAATAAACATGCTGGTGGCATTTTAAGGATGTCTTTTACAAAAGCCCTATGCTGTATAAATGAATATAAACTGTCTCATTGGTACACAACCATTTGCAAATGGTATGTATGGATATAATGACTCATGATTAAACTATGAATTAAACAAACATGCTAGTAACTCAAGGGCATCCCTCATTAAGAGTCTATAAGAGAAACCTTAAACTGTTATAACTGCATAACTACACATCTGATTGACGAGTAATAAATGTGTAATAAATGTGTCATTGGTACATAACCATTTGCAAATGTGCTTAAGTTTGAAAGCCATTTAAAAGTATTACCAGACTCTGTGCTGAAAGACACTGGTTCACTAGGAGGCCCTTCACCAAGTTCATTCTTGGGCTTCACCTTGAATTCATAACTGTAAGGCAAGAGAAAGACAGGATATGTGGCATTACATTGCATTAAATCATAATGTATATTCATTTCAGATCAGCAGTTATGCTCCTGACAGATCAGGAAGTCTGTTTAATCAAAAATGATGTCTGTATTGGAAAACTGGTGAGTTGTTGTCAAATTCCGAGCAAAATTAGGTTCTTATTTCCCCGTCTTCAGAGCCTTGACATTTGATATATTTATTCTGCAGAGACTGAGGACTCTGGAGTCTGTGGCCACCCATTTAATGGATCCTCCATGTGTGATCTAGAGACATTACCAAGTCCCACGTGCCTCAGTCCATAGGAAGCCGTGGTTTATATTGTGTCACCAGATTGTGAGCCTATATTCAGCCTCATTAAAAATCTAGCAAGCATGCCAGCTCCCCCACAGCCAGACCACAGCGCACATGTCCAACACCTTGTCCAGACCCAGGGACCCATGCAAGCCCTAACACTTATGGTATTTGACACCCACGTGAACCAAAATACATCTATCAAACCCAAGAGGGTGCCTTAATAGGAAGTTTAAAATATGATTTTGCATTGAAACTTTACCTGCTCTCTGGTGTGAGGTTCTCCACAGCCGTATGAGTTTGGTTGGTGACAAGAATGGAAACCTGTTCACCATCGGGGGTTTTAGCAATTGAGATAACTTCATATTCTGTTTAAGGAGGAAAGTGAAAGGGTTAAAGTAAAACTTTGTTCTGTGTGTAATAAATTCAAAGCCCAAGGTGATCCATCTCTCAGGCTTACGTGTTGTTTCATTGTCAGTTTTCTCCCAATCAAGAATAATGAAGGAGGGACATCCTTCCACGGTTACTACGGTGAGGTTTGATGGGGCTGTTCTTGGAGGGCTGGTGACATTTTGTTCTGCACTTTCTTCTTCAAGGAAGTAACGCAGAGAGTTGGTGATGGAGCATGGTTCATCCGGCTTCTTGTCCGTCTTGTAGACCACATGTGGAGCTAAACAAAACAAGATTTCTGCTCTAAATTCATGTACTTATGTTGTTGTCAAAGCTCTCGTGATAACTTATATGTCTTTGAAACTTATACAGTTAAGAATAAGAAGTGCCATTACCAATATAGCGTTCTTTGCCCATGGCGTCAACTTTAGAAGCAGGGACAGAGCTGAATAGTGAAGAGTTCTCCCATGTTTCAAATCGGGGTGCTTGGACAACAAAGATAGAAAAGATGTCAATACTAGTGATATTTTGCTACATGTCAAAATATTTCTAAAATATAGGCATGTGTAC
This sequence comes from Paramisgurnus dabryanus, assembly GCF_030506205.2. Taxonomy (NCBI): domain Eukaryota; kingdom Metazoa; phylum Chordata; class Actinopteri; order Cypriniformes; family Cobitidae; genus Paramisgurnus; species Paramisgurnus dabryanus. The sequence continues at coordinate 26,598,352 of NC_133360.1, forward strand.
CTGTCACTGTTGGAGCAGTGGTTGTTTTGGGTTTGGAGGGTTTCGCTGTCACAGGTTGTTGCTTGGGTGTCATGATAGGGTTTTTGTCCTTATTCAGGTCTGGGATCTTGTCTTTAAATAGATTCAACATCAAACAAATTCAAACAATTTCCTTTCAGCATTTCTTGACAAACAGTTTTAGTGAAAGCATAGTGAATATAAGTGCTTTATACCAACAATTTGTTTTAGTTCTATCTTCAACCCACCTTTTTCTCCTGGTTTGGCCACAGAATTGCGCTTTTCTAATGGATTAGGGAGGCGTGCAGCTGGAGGACCTACAACCATAAAAGGAGAGTTGAAACCACAGAATCTTCATAACCGAATGAGTAACCCACTTGTCCCTTTTCTCTCATCTGTATCTAGTAATAATACATTCATGATGAGGGTGCATCTGAAATTCTTCAACCCTGTAGTAATAAGTCAAAAGTATCCCTTCTCTCCACACTCATTTCCATAATGTTCTCTAAGTATGATTAAACCAAAAAATTGTTACCACCTTCATTTTTGTTCTTAAACGCTTTCCCCCATTTTAATCTTTTGTGGAACACAAATAAGAGACATCATATCTGTTCAACCAACAAAGATGAATTTTCCCTTTAAGTGTTCCATAAAAGAAAGTTGGAATAACATGAAGGTGAATAAATATTGACAGAAGGTTTGGTTTTAGGTGAACTATTCCTTCAGTGTTTTTTTATCATGAAAAACAGTGGAACACATCACTATCAACTCTGCAAGTCTGGAAGAACTGCTTTTCTGCAACGTGGGTTGAGTTTGAATCGTCTTTGATTTTGGAATAGTTGCCATTTTTACTTTTTAACATGCATTTTAAGAGGGAAAGAATATCAAATAAAACCCCTGATTCAAGCAGACATTTTGGAAAGTGTTATTCTTCAACTTATCACACCATTAACCTAAAGATAAAGCTCTTGTCTAGCCAGAGTACACTACATAAATACATTGTACTGTAAATACCCAAATGGGTGATAGTGTCAATCCATCAGACTCTAGCAGAATTTGTTTTTATTTCTAAATAATTATTATACTAGTATACTCATTTTATAACAACCTTCAATTTTCTTTGCGAAGCTAAGGTTTATCTGCTTTTCTATTTAGAGGTGAGGTAGCAAAAAAAGAGGTCACACTCCCTTGTGAATTTCATTGAAAATGAAAGAAAATTCTTATGACTGTTTTCTGTCTGATTGCATGATTGCATGGATGAAGTCTAAACATTGGCACTTCAACTTCTTTCAAGGCTTCAGTTCTTAATGCCAGCATGCAGAACAGCCAAACGCAAACAGGCTGGAGCATGTGGACCCTTCCCAGGAAAACTGATTAATTTTACATCCGAACCACCAGTTGAAACCCTTAGTTCATCACAGGGTAAATCAAACTGAGCTCTAACTCCCCAAATCCTGTGGTACGAGTAAAAATTAAGCTTGGTGGTAAAAAAACTAAATTTTCTGTAAATAAAAATAAGGACCAACACATATAATACTCTGCTAACAAAAAAGTAATTTTCCAAGAGCTAGCAGAAGTGATGACCACTGTTGTGGCTAATCAAAAAATGGTTTTGGTCTCATGCAGTCAAGGGCTGTCACATGAATCTGCTTATTCCCTGACCAAAAATCTTTGCTTCAGTTAAAAATATTATCAGCAAAGATTCATGGCTTTTGGTCTTTAGATGGGGAATTGATTCAGATAAATGCAAATTAAAACCGATTCCTCAAGTATCACTGGTCAAAAGATCTGTTTTGTAGTGTTCCACTGTTTTGCACAAGCTATAAAACAACATTTTCACTAGGTATACTTCTAATTATGTTAGGTTTGAAACACCCTTAAAATAGTCAAAGTCCACAGTAAACAATAAAAGTTTTGGTATTCATAGATTATCCAATAGTATAATTCCATACTATAAGCCTTTCTTCATTTGCTGTAGAGAAATGGAAATTATGTAAAGCTGACTGAAAAAGTCCCCATCCCACATGGAAACAATAAAGCAAGCAAAAGTCATGCAAACTTTAACCAGCAGCAGCTACAGTCCTCTGCAGACAGGAGTATCAAACATTATTGCTAAAATGCACAAATACAAGAGCCACAGAATGAAACAAAACAGTTTAAGACAATGTGGTGGGTTTCTGTATTCTCCTAAAGACCGGAATACATGTTTTTTTTTTCTTTTAAAAATAAATACCTTATAACATTGTTTGACAGTATCATGTTGGTGATGGTTTGCAAATAAAAGAGAACAACAAGCCATTGAAAATCTGGGAAACAGCTTTGACAAATACACCACGAAGCTTGCGGCAGCATGGGATCGGCAGAAGCTTGCGAAACAACAACAAACGTCGAAGACGACATGACAAACTTGCGAGCAAATGAATTGATTGGTGAATGGACTGGACGGATGAATAGACAAAGATGAGTTTACAGTAGGGGTTGCACCAACTACTTGACTAGTTGACTAGTTCTGTCACTTATAAACGCGTCACGTTTGTCTTTACTAGGTTGTTGGGTTCTTTACAAACTACAAATTTACAAACTACAAACATATTAGGATGAAAATATGCGGAGGCAAACATAAGGTTTGTATGATCAAAAAACATCGACTAGTCTACTAGTAAAAATAAGTAGTTGTGCAAGTCCTAGTTTATAAGAGGTAATGAATGGTAAGGACATTAACATGGGCTGCGTCACAAATACAGTTTTTGCGGGTTAATTATGGCTAATACACATGAAGGACGAGTTGTCTCTTTTTACCCATTCCTAGTCTGGACCAGAGGACTGGTTTAGGTAGAGAGAGTCCCTTATGGTGCTCACCATTAGCTGTTGGAGGGGAAAAGAATGGATGTTATGTAGAAAAAAGAGACTAAGGCAGCATAGGCAGCATCATGTTGTGGTTTTCTTTTGAGGGTGTGTGCACAACAGCTAAACAAAACTGTTTTTTATATATAACCACTGATGACTGATGGAAGTTAAATGGAGTTATAGGTGTCTCCTCAACTGCCTAAAGCAAAGGGGGCTCTTTAAGATCAGATTTGTGCACATGCCAACAGTCTGCATGCCCATTGGGCTAAATCACACATACTTTATTGACAGTAAAACTGTCAGGAGTGTCAGAGTATGACGGCTGGTTTGCGCACACACCACATGTTTCAAAGGAGAAAATTTGCTTCGCTATGTCAATGATTGCTGCCCCAAGAAAGTTGATATTCTCCACTTCCAGCAAAAATGGCAAAGAGCATAACAAGGCTTTAGAAAGCCAAATAATATCAAAGAAAGAAAGCAGAGAAATACACAGCTGAAGATTTCAAAGGTGGCAGCTATGGTATGGAACGCAATAATTTGTTTCTAGGTGATCCAAGCTGGTCATTGACTGGTCTACCAGCAACCATGTTCCAAGAACCAGCTTAACCACCTTAAACTAGTATGGAAAGCTGATCCACCAGCCTGGACCAGTTAATGACCAACTAATATCCAGCTTGGGTCATCTACAAACCAGGTTCCAACACACATCAGGTATGTTTAAGGTAAAGAGAGTTTTAAGCAAGAGAGGGGTAGGAATATATTTTACCCCCATATCTTCGGGAAGGGTCACCAGGCCTGGGGGAGGAAATTCTCATGCCGTTAGAAAGGTGATAATGAGGATATCTGCCCAGTGGTGAAGGGTTGCTGAGGTTCATTGTTAGCATTGAACCACTGGGTTTGGGTGGAAAAGAAGACATTGGTTCTTTCCGGATGTTCTTACCTAGATGAAAAGAACAAACAGCAGCTTTGGTTATGTCATGTCAGCTCTAGAACTAGAAATGTATGATGGGGCAAGTGCAACCATGTATTGGGCCGCTACGTGCCAAAAAACATTATACGTATTCTATTCTGTTTCAGTTAACCTACTGTATAGTGATTTAATTCAATTTAATTCAGTTATCTGAATAATGTGTGAATTAATCATTTAAAAGTAGATGTTTTGACTACAATGAGGTTAAATCTGATGTGTTGTGTGCTTTGTAAAGTGCAGCAGTGCATTCCTGTGAAGACAAGACCTGGTGTAAGGGAGGGAACAGGAAAGCCGTGACTTCAAACAATAACACAGACATGATCTACACACAAATGGGACAGTTGTGATTGCTTGTCTGACACTGCAAGTAAATAAAGGGATTATGGGAACTGATGTCACTGCGGCTCTTAATGTTTTCATTGACTGTCTTATTCACACAGTCTGAGACAGCTCTTCCTGTTTTTCATTGAAATGCAGCGTGTAGGAATATCTTTCTGTTTAGGACCGAAACTACTGTGTTTATTTGAAACGCGGTATGTACATTCATTAATTTCCTGTGGCTGTGTATCACTTTCATCCAACCCCTCCTAAAAAGTTAAATGGAATGATGCTTTGAAGTCTGTTTTTTAGTCTAAACTTGGCTGTGGTAAAATGCATAATCAGTCTGAATAATAGACACGTTTGCACCAAAATAAAATAACCAACAACTGGTGTATAAACAGTGCATTGCTGGAAAAATTGTTATTTCCTTACACCTGTCACCCATTAGATCCTGAAAGTAATATTTTTTTATAAAAGAAGTTAAAAAGTAAGCAATTACCAGTGGAACTATTTGGCTGCTGAGTGACACTAGGTGGCCTGGTTTGGGGGTGTCCGTGGTTTGTCCGGGCACCGTTGGGTAGGGAATAGGGGGTAGGGGTGACTGGAAGATGGGAGGGTTTAGTGGGTAGAAGTTGGGGGAGGACAGGAGGGATCTCCACCAGCTGAGAGGAGTCATTTCTAACATGACTGATTGAATCTGTTTAAGAGAAATGAGCAGATGAGCCTTCCCTGCTGTAAAAACCAGGTTTTACCAGCTCAAGGTGGAGTAGTTGGTCAGCCAGTTCAAGATGTGCTTGGAAACATTGTAAACAAGCACAACTTGGTCTGTACCAGCATAACCAACTTAGTCTACTAGCTTTAACCAGGCTGACATTGGCACTAATAGGTGCAGTTTAGCAGATCAACCTTTTAGGTCAGCTTGGATCAACTAATGACCGGTTTGAACCACCTTAAGCTCGTTTTTGCTGGAATTTCCAGGAGAGTTGATTATTGAGACCATTTTTGAGACTAAACAGTGTGGATTGTAATATTGTTTTTCAGTCATGACGTTGTGCAGACTGTTTAGACAAAATCAACTTTTACGTGCCAGTACCAATTAATTTCTATCCCATCTAATTAGAATGGCAGGGATTTTTGAATGCCTTTATCCATTGCATGGCATTTTGCCCTCATCTCCACCCATTTAGTTTAGTTAAACATTTGACTTGATGGTTTTCTCAAAGGGATTAAGAATGAATTTGTTGACTTTGGTCTCATAATCAGTTTGGCTCCAGGTGGAAAACACAGGGAGAGTCGTACTGTTATCTTATCCGGAGTTCAAAGACAGAGGAAGACAGGAAAGGAGGTGAGACTCCCAGAGTTCTGCCTTTCCCTGCTAGAACCGAAAACGTGACTGATTCTTCTTCTAGCGTGCAGTGACTTCATGCAGACTGAAAAAGGCCAGCGGCTCAAGATGCAAAAATTCAATAAGTGAGGAATCCTTGAATGAATAAATGATGGGATGATAAGATAAAAGAATGAGATGATCTGGTAACTCAGAAAATGAAAAGTAAGAAAAATAAGCTAAAAAGTTAACAAGTTAAGCTATAAGTTGACTAACAAACAAAGTATGCATATATAATAGTATATGCTACTCCAAGGTACTTTATAACATACCACAATATTTACATGGTAAATGTTTAAACATCCCCAGTGTGTATCATGTATGTATGTCAAACAAAAAGAATGAATTTCTGTTATGGCTATACTTATTTTGCTATTAGGACTTAGGAATAGATTAACATTTATTAATTTGTAGTTTAAAGATGGTTTGATGTATGGCTGCTTGTATTCTTCTTCTTCTATGTCTATTCACAGAGACAAAGAAAGAGGAAATTCGAGGAAACTGTTATGAACAGACAAGGAATGACCAAACAGAAAATTGGAGAAATGCCAAGGGAGTGAATGAAAGGGAAGGTGTAGGACAGGGAGAAAACTGATTGGTGGATTCAGAGTCTGACTGGTGCTTATTGGTGGAGCGTGAGCAGGCCTACAAGAGACCGCGCAAATGCGTGACCATGCGTGACCACAGGGGCATTCCCTTCCCAGCACCCTGGTAGAACTTACACTTACATTTCCTCAGGTCAGGAATCCTCATCACGGTGGGATTTGGACTTTCTAACTCAATGTTCTTAAAAGTCATGCCAGCATGCAGCCAATCATAACAGCGGATGTCTAATCCCGCCCACATCCAGCAATAAGTTTGACAGCAAAGCGATTACCAACTAACTGCACATAAGCAGAGTGATTCGAAACAAAACTTCTTTCGGTTACCCAATGGGAGCTGAGGCCATTTTTGCTCATTGGCTCTTGGAGCAGCAACGGTTCCTTGCTGGCCCATTGGTGGCACTGTGGGAAATAATGCAACCTTTCATAAATGGGAAAAAACTGAGACGAAAGACAAAATAAGGAGGCAACCTCAGAAAGACTCTTGAAAGGAAAGAGTATTTATATACATTGCTATGCGAGCCTGATGCCAAGTGCCAGTTTAAAGCCACTAACTGGAATAAAAACAGATCCTGGGTTAAAAAGGTGAGAGAAAAAGAAAGAAAGAGAAATTACCAAAAGCTGTCTTGGTAGCTCCAATAAAGCCTGGGTTTTTGAACTGTCCTTGCTGGGTTTTGTTGTGAATAGCTAGAAAGGAGGTGGTGATGGAACAAAGCAACATTTTTAAACAAATGAACAACATTTAATGCTCAGTTTGTCCCTTTCTACACATGTATATACAGTATGTACACTACAATCAAGGGTTAAATTGGAATTTGACATGTGAAGGAACTCTTGAAATTAAACAGGTGCAGAAATAAGTCAACCTATAGGGCTGATATCAGCCTAATATCAGGGTAAAGGCTCAGATGACACTACCCTGTATCTCGTACATAAGGTTATCTTGTTTATTATAAGAAGTTTGGTTATGTGGACACAGTAAACTTACCTACTCCTAAATTACATATTACATTACATAATCATTTTTGGATCGGCATAAAAAAAGGTGAAGTTAATACATGTCTGCCTTAATTTATAAATTAACAATAATCAATCTTTTTTAAAGGCATATGTATGCATGATTATTTTCTGCTTTTCCACAAAAATATTGTGTGTCTCTTCTGATTGGGTGAACCAGCCTGACTTTTATGTAGCCTTGACACTGGTTCAGATTACAAGTACAACGAAAAGATTTCATTTCCCCCCTCCTCCATACCTGTAGATCCAAGAACACTGGTCTGCTCCATCCCAATTTAACCCCTGACTACAATAGTGTACATATAAATAGTTAATGGTCTTACCAGTTCGAGGTGGGAACATGGGATCCAACTTAGATCCAACCTGTACAAAAAGGGTTAAAATGTTTATCTTCCCTCATTAAGAAATTAATTTCTCTTCATATTATGTGAAGCAACACAGTAACCAGGGTATTACCACAAGTGGGTTTGTAAGTTGACAGTCTTATAGGTATCAATACCCATGTCATGTCATGATCATGTTTACATGCATCAACAGTACATACCCTGACAAAGGGAGGTCTATTGTGTTTGAAGGGCATCTGCATGATTTTTTCTGAAACAAAATGTGAAATGTGATTTATTCTTGCAGGGAAAAACTTTCAAAAGAATAGATTCAATAGATGTTCAGGTGTCTTCTACCTTCCATTTTGGTGTTGTGGATCACTGGTTTACTCCACACTCCACTGCGCTGGTCATCTTTGCTGGGTCTGACAACAAACTCATAGGGTGTGTTGGGCTTGAGGTTGTCAATCACAGTATCAGAGGTAGGACATGTTTGATAGATCCACTTTCTGTTTTTTTCTCGGTAGCGGATGGTGTAATACCTGTTTCAGACAGATAGTAAAATTATTGTTTTAGGGTATACAAGAAGTAGTAGAAAGACTCTAGAGTCATGTCTACAAGCTGGTTTTGATGCCACTAAAAAGTCCAAGTTCAGACTAGAATACATTTTTATGAAGATCCAGGCTGGTTTGTTCACCAACATCGGTCACCAGTTAAGTCTTGCTGCATACGCTTGTTAAGACACCAGCACATCAGGAAGTTGCCAATGTATGTTACCAGCTACCAAAACACTTAAAAACTTAATTTAGTACATACACTTTATTGCCAAAAGTTTTGGGATGCCCCTCCAAATCATTGAATTCAGGTGTTTCAGTCACTTCCAGTGAATGGAACTCTTAATGCTTCAGCATACCAAGACATTTTGGACAATTTCATGCTCCCAACTTTGTGGGAACAGTTTGGGGATGGCCCATTCCTGTTCCAACATGACTGTGCACACGTGCACAAAGCAAGGTCCATAGAGACATGGATGAGTGAGTTTGGTGTGGAGGAACTTGACTGTCCTACACAAAGTCCTGACCTCAACCCAAAAGGACATCTTTGGGATGAATTAGAACGGAGACTACAAGCGAGGCCATCTCGTCCAACATCAGTGTCTGACCTTACAAATGTGCTTTTAGAAGAATGGTCAAAAATTTCCATAAACACACACCTAAACCTTGTAGAAAGTCTTCCAAGAAGAGTTGAGGTGTTATAACTGCAAAGGGTGGGCCAACCCCATATTAAACCCTATGGATTAAGAAGGGGATGTCATTCAGGTTCATGTGCATATAAAGGCAGGTGTCCCAAAACTTTTGGCAATATGTTTAATTCAGTTTAAGCAAAACCTAGCTTGAGTCAACAGGTAAGGTCATAGTCTCTTTAAGAAACTAGTTTATTGCGTCATAGCAGTGATCGGGTATTAAACAGAAGGGCTGATGTTACAGTAGGTTTATTAAGAGTGGTGCTGGTACCAGACTTTAGCTCTTAAGTCCTTTGGCCTGGGTCAACATTTCCAGTGGCCTATCCAAAAGTTTCCCCTTAAAGAAGAAAAAGGTTTCACATATGTTTGTATATGAAAACCAGAACACATAAGGGAGGTGGAACAAATGTCAATGCGTTGCAATCCTCAAAAAGCGTTTTAACATGCAGACACTCCACACCTGCAGTTTCAAAAAATCCATATCACGCACAATTTTCCTTGTTGTAGAAAAACTTCACACTCACTGAATGGGTCTCTGCTGAACAGTTGCGCAATATAAATCCTGTCTCCTGTCTGCAGTTAGTGCAACCTGAAAATCTTAGAAAATATTTTGCATGCACTGCCAGGCTTTTAAATAAAGGGTTCATAAATGCTGGGGACAGGTGAAAATCTTGTTTTTCCATGTTTTTTAGGTTGAATGTTCTTTAAATATGAAGTGAAGTGAATAAAGTCTTCCTCTGGGATTTGGGGTACTCGTATGGAACAGTTTAATGAAGGATAAAGTACAATCCAGATGTTGTGTATAACTCACCCATCCTCCAAGCAGTCGTTCATGATGTTTCCTTCATATGGTGTCTTTAAGTAGGTTCCCCAAGACAAGAGAACTGATGTTGGTGTGACAGAGTCAATCACCAGATGAAGAGGTTTGTCCAGATTCACCTTACCTGTTTTAAATCCAATTTGTCATTTGTTAGCATGAAAATATAGCAGTGTTTCTATCTATTGCTTACTGGAGGTTCTCATGCAAGTAATTTGTAACATGTTCTGTACTTAATATATCTTTTAAGAAGTGTTTTGGTTTATAGTTCATTGTTAATACTCTTTGTATTTGTTTGTTAATATATGCTACAGCCACCAATGTACTGTATGTATCAAGCACCTGTGCAATGCTTCTTTACATCATTGGTTGGAATTGGTTGAACAGCCACTAGGTACTTAGGCTCAGCATCTGTAAAGGCAAACATCAAATTATTCAAGGATTGAAACAAATTCCACGATCTTTTAGCTAACAGGAATTAAATAAGCAAGCCCAAAAAAAGAGATGGACAGGATAAAGCATAAATCTAAAGTCTGAAAGAGTTTTGTGGACTTTTGTTTGGTAAAATTTTTTCAGATGTGAAGTTTTCCACAGTTTATAGGTCTTTAATGTCTGATAAACATCCTCATTCATTTGGCAAAATTTGATATAAAGTTTGTTATTTGTGCTTTTGTAATAATTCTGAATATGAAGAATGGAAAAACCATTTAGATCCATTAGCACGATTCAGAATTTGACAAACAAAAAGTGTCAAACAAAACAAAGACATGTTTGTGTATGTGTGGCATGCCATCTGGTGTCCATGTGTATCATATTAAAATCTCCCCAAATACTGTATATTTTGGAATGATGACCCCTAAGCCTTTGCATAATACTGAATAATGATGTGATTGTGTGCTAATGTGCTGAAATAGGTAAAGATGCATAGGTGAGCTTCTGGATTAGCCATTTCCATTGAATGTACACTCAAAGATCATGACTTGGAGGCTAACATTTGAGACTTTGTCCAAAGCAGGCTTTGACAAGCCCTAATGCGGTATGTGCATGTGGAACAAGACCGGTGCATTGACCAAACCTAACAGAGCATAGCTATACTGAAAAAATCCAAAAAGTGAGAATTTATTATGTGTTGTTTACTTTCTACAGTGGCAAACAATGCCATTGGTGATTCTAAAGCCATTATATCTGTCATATCTTTAGCAGCTAAATGAACCACCTGGAGTTGGCCAATTATCAAAAAACTAACATTAGCTTTAGGGTAGAGGGTGTGTGACCCAACGATAACCTTCTGTGGATTGCTGCTCCTGGGAAAATGTGGCTTAATGAAGATAAATGGACTACAGGAAATTATTTAACAAGGAACAATAAACATGGCTAGTGTTACCGGGACTAACATGCAACCTTTTGACCTTGTCAAACGTGATCTGTGGCACGAAGGAAGTTATAGTGGTCTTCCTTCTGCATTTTTTGGGGTTGTGATAAGTACTGCGGTAGTACTGAATAGCATTTTTATGGGTTCAGTTGGAGTTTAGGTTTTCACTTGGCAAACTGTGGGTGTTGAAATCAAGGAGGTGGTTTTGATGTTGTTTTGTGGCTTCTCTTAGCATTTTTAAGGAAATACTTTAATCTCTGTAGGGCAATAACGTCTGTCTGTGGTTAAACTTACCAATCTCGGTCTCATAGGGTTCACCATTCTCTGGAAGCTGGATGAACTGTTTGGAGAACATGCTGGAACCATAGCCCAGAATGTAGCCTTCAAGTTTGATATCAGGATTGGGCCGAACAAATTTCAGAACTATGGTATCACCGGTGGCGTTGATGCGAACCTTCATATTTTGTCTTCTTACTGTGAAGTGGAAAAAACATTACATTTAATTGGCTTTATGAAAAATGTCCAAGTGCTGGACCACCTAAGAATGTTTATATAAAATAAAAGTGACTCTTAGAACTATGCAATGAATAAATGATTCATTACTCACTAAGTAGAAAGAGCAAGACTTTGTTTCTTATGTCCTGCATGGAGTTTTTTATAGGGTTTATTGATTTATGGGGCCAAAGGGGATGGAAGGCAGCTCTTTTGAGGAGTGCAAAAGTATGCCATGAAAATCACCATTGTGGTAAATCAAGGACAATAGTTTTCCCATCATTTTGCTCAAAGCGCAATAGCATGCGGACTGCCAATATTTCACCTGTGTTATGTAGCTCTTTATTCAGAGGAAATACAAGCTTTTGAAAACTGATTTTGGAAAACTGACAGTCACACATCAAATGTCACATTTAAAGCCACATTATTTCTACACCTGCGCCAAGCAATTCATTATAAATGACTTCCTTTTATACCAGTGTCTTCTTTCACCACCGTTTCGTTTTGTTGGATAATTTGCAGCATGGAAAATGTCTCGAGTCAGTTTCAGGACCCTTCTAAATCCAATAAGCCACGCGGCTGAGTGAAGGTTTTTCCGTTTCCACCTTCTTCCCATCAATCACAAGCATTTAACGATTACACTGGGTTACAGAGGCCGCATAACGTCCCCTCTTAAATTGATTTAGACTGGCTTGGTCTGGGCTTTTGGAAAATGATTTGTGTATTTAACATTTACAAATAATTACAAGCTTGGCAGGTCTGGCTTGACGGATCCATCATTTAATTACAATGTAGCGTCATTCTAACTGAAACGCTTGTTAATCAGGCTAATTAAGAAGGGTTTCAGATGATCCTATGATAAATTGGAGAGGTGGAAAATCTACAAGCTAATTCTCTTCCAGACCTTTTGAATCTTTCGAATCAGTTAAACAAACAGCAAAGAGGAAGTGTGCATGGTCAGGAAAGCCATCAGATTTGTGTGTGGGGAAAACACATACTTTTGAGCTACTTGTATCATTGTAAATAAACTTCTCTGTGGAGTGTATGCAAAAGTTGGTGAACTCTACTTGCTTTCCAGACCAGCTACGAGAAATATCGCTTTAATTGACTGTAATTAAACAGCTAGCGCAGTCTTGTTCCTGTTTTTTCTTATAACTGTATATGTCTGTTTTGATTTCTGGAGCGTGCCAGTGTAGCTTTAGGCTGCGGAAAATAGTTGCGGATGGGTATGACACTGTTAGTGGTTATTCAAGTAGGGTAAACTAGTCATGCGCTCAACAGTCACGCCTGTCATTGGCTGTAATGATCAATGCTGCAAAAACAATGAATAAAAAGAAATATTTGATGCAACGTAAGATCTAAATGTAATGCCTTAATCTACATTTTCATTTATTTTTCAAGTTTCATTGTAATTGCATTGAAAGTGCACAGATGCTAATGGTGCAAGCGTTGTTGCACGTGGCATGACGCCTTCATGGGCATGAATGTACATGTGAACATTAGAGATATTGGTAGGGTATAAAGGATGCAACTTTTTTAAACAGTGATGTGCAAATGATGATCATAAAGGTAGGCATAATTATACTTCTTCAAAAAATCAGCAAGCCAAAACTGGATGTAACCTTTCTAACTTAAGAGAACAAATCAATTCCGATCCCTAAATCATTTAATAGACTTATAAGTGGTCAGCCAAGTCACGTTTTACATCTTACTTGACAAAGTAAATACAATTACTAGTCGTAGCATGTTTTATGCTGATCTAGTTTTTTTTTGCACCAAAGGTCATCAGAAAGTCTCAGACTATACTAAAACAAAAGAAAACTAATTCATGTAACGACAATCTTTTTTTCTTTTGAATAAAAATAAGGATTAGACTTGGTGCTCCAACAAATGAAAACCACAGAGGGTGGGCCAATGGAATGGATCTGAAGTAAAATAAAAGGGGGGAGGTACATTTTGACACGAGTGACAAGCATAATCATGTATGTCAAGTTGAATGACAACCAGATCCAATCAAAAGCCCTGCCCCAAGCTGCATTCTGTCAGATACTGTTGTTTTTTTGCTGTTGCATGAATACAGTCCAATTTTTTGGTACTGAGAGACGTCTGGCATTTGTTCCACATAATTTACAAATGCATTGATTTTTATAAAGGCCTACTTGATTCACAGCAATTCTTTTTGGACGAAGGCCACGTTACGCCGGGCACTTGCCAAAGTGGATTCAGCATTTGTTCACTTTATCAAATCAAGGGATTTATTTTAAAAACGGGTTCAAGTGTTCTTTTTCCACTCTGTTTTTCTCTTTTTCAGAAGTCTCCACGTTTAAGATTTTAAATAAACTAATTTAGGAAAATTAGAAAAGATTTTTCATTTACAACAAGCAGTCGCTTAAGCATAAATAATTGCTTTCCATGGAAAATCTAACAGCTCTTTTGCTCCACATCTTTGGACAAACATGACCAAAATATCCAAGGAGATGGCACTAAACTTCAGAAGGAGTTGATCACCTGAGGGTCCGGAGGAGACGTAAATCTACCGTTTTCCCAGACATCAGATAATCGTTCATCTTCCAGTCACATTTACAACAGCACTGATCTCTACACTCAACAGCTGCCATCCTCTTTCCTTTCCAATCCTTTCATCTACTGTACTTGGTTTTGTTATAAGTTTTCTGAGGTTCTCACCTAGACATATGTTCATATTATTAATACACAAACAATTCTTTATGCTAGCATCTCTCAAATGGGACTTTGTTCTAGTATGCAAGTTTAGTATGCTTTTATTTTGTACTAGTATGCAAAGTTTTCAGTACTTCTTGTTCAAAGAATCCACAGCATGTGCTATTAAACATGAAAAAGTGTTTTAAATACGTTTACTAAACACATATTCTATGGCAGAATGTGCATTTTTAGATGTACACCTCACAATTTCTAACCTTAAAAAATAGTGAGCTGTCATTTTAAATGTCATAATGAAAAGAAAGTGACATCATCTGAGTTTCCAAAAGGAGCCAAGTTCAAAATTGGGCAAGATCTACTTATTATCTACTTATTAAAAAGGCTCTAAATATTTCTTTTCTATAAGATTTCCACTCTCCTACATAATAAAACTGTTTAGTATTATTATTTTCTTCATATTTCTGAAAGTCATATTGTTGAGTGTTGAGAATTAGTGATTGAAAGCCAAAATCAGGGAGATTAAAAGGTATACTCCCAGAAAAAAAAGGGACAAGAAGATACAAAAGTTGTCACTACCCTACTGAAAAATCCAACTAAGACCAGCATAAGCTGGTAGCTGGTTTTAGTTGGTTTAAGGTGGCAGTAGCTGGCAAAGCTGGCCAAGCTGGTCTTCCAGTCTAAGTCCAATTAGACCAACTTAAAAAGCGACCAAAACACAGCTAGACCAGCTTGCTACACCGGGAAAACCAGCTAAAACTAGCTAACCAGCTTATGCTGGTCTTAGCTGGATTTTTTCAGTAGGGTAGGGTGGTACCTTATCAAAAACCTACACTTTTGTACCTAAAAGGTGCATATTGGTACCTTAAAGATACACATTGGTACCTCAATGGTACACATTGGTACCTTAGAGGTACCTACCGGTACCCCAAAGGTGCATATTTTTACCAATATGGTATATATTAAGACCTTCCAGTGACAACTTTTGTACCTTTTTCTGTGAGTGTACCCAACTGCACTACCCAATTACAAGTTCATAATATCCCAATATATTTTTATGAATGCTGCTTGAGATGGTACAATGTCATTTATTAACCCTTAGACATCTTCTCAAAATTTCTCATAGAAATGACATTTCATAGAAAGGCATTTAAAATCAGGTTTTTGGCTTTAGTTATCTGCATTTTCAACTTCCAGCACTTCCATTTACATCCCAGCTGCCTGCATAATGTCAACTTTGCCCAAGGCAAATGAAAGTACAGTAACAAGCAGAAGCTTAGTCTGAGCCAGGTGAATAAGCAAGACAGGCTAATGTTTCCCTTTATGGGGTGAATTATCAAATCAAAATTCTAGAGATAATTCATTTGCATCTTGAAACACTCAAAATCTATCGACTTGTTGCCTCAAACTCTTTGCATTTTGTTCAGTAAATCTCTATAAGGAAACTGCATTGCCCATCATCTTAAACGCAGATCTCTGATGGTTTTGATTGACTATCTGTGTTGAATGATGCTCATGAGACTGGGCAGTGAGCCAGAACAGACACATTTTCCATTGTAGATGGAGGTGGTTTTTAATAGCTGATGAATGAGTGTTGATGATGAACTCTAAGCTTGTATTACCAATGCCGTAGCTAATCTGAGCACACAGGGATGCGGGGATCATGAGATCTTGCACAGATATGCACCAGACACGCACAAAGACCTCTGGCAATGATTTAGAGTGTGTTGAAACATACAGTACGCTCATGCACAAACGCACATTTTTAAAAAAAAATAAGTACACACACATATGCGTAAGAACACACACAGTTGAGCGTCATCATGAAGACTACACTGCGTACACATGCTCGCACACGTTACGCACATGCACAAGAGAAACATTGATTTTGGCAAGCAGAATACGCCATGAGGTAACAATTATTGCTGTATTGTTGCAAGCCTGTTTCACATTTTAGTCAATCAAAATTACATATGCTAGAATATAGACAGCGATTCATGCCTTTCCTGAGCTGTTATCTAGATTTGGACCATTTTTAGCTGGTCACATTGACCAACACCACTTCGGCCAAACAGGACTGTCATCTTACTGTACACCACCAAAAACGAACTTTGGTTGTTTCAGCAGTGTGGTTTTTTAAGGTTAACACTCGGCAAATTGCATGTTTTGTGTCATCCAAATCTTTTCCTTTCCATAGTTAAGCTTCAATCCATTTATAACAAAAAGAGTCAAATAAGGTTATTTTCCCAATACATGCTACACACAAGCGGCTCATGCACTCACAAATGCACCTGCAAGTTTAAAAATGCCTTGGTTTTCCCTTTAAATGCATAAAAATTAAACTGATGCATGTGAATCGAGGACAACTTGCAATGCAAATGCAATTGGTTAATGTTACCCCCCCCCCAAAAAAAGAATTAAGAACCTTAATTCTTAATACCTGCAAGTCCACTGGCATTTAAATATCTTTGCACACACCACAATCCTCTACTATTCAGAAATGCATTCTCAAACACAAAGGCGCACCATGTAAACATGCATAAACATGCTGTAGGGCATTCCACTTTGAGTGTGATGCTGAACTTGCCTCGGACCCTCTGTGCAGAGCTGCATGCGAAGAGAAGAATTCCTGCGAGCGTCAGTAGGAGGCTCAAGCGGAGGAGAGTGCTGCCTGCCATGGTGCTCTGACTCCAGTCGAGGAGGGATGCTGCCCAAAATTTTCTAAGTCTTTTGCTTTTAGTTCTTCTGCTGGTGTCAGCTCAGGACTTCTTCAACCCACTGTGTGCAGTTGCTGAGTGATAGTCCGTGTGAGGAGTCCTCCTGGATGTATAGTGACTGGGGAGGGAGGAGATTGCTGATGTGAGCTTCAATCACACCCACCCTCACCGAACTACATACACACTCATTTGTGGGGGGCGAGCATGGCTTTCATTTACTGGTGTCTCTCTCCCAAACACTCCCTCTCACTTTTTTTACCATCACACTTTTTCCCTGCAGCTTCAGTGTAAGTGGGTGTGTACGTGTGTTTTTGTTCATTCCAAAATTACATCGGACCCAATGACATGGGGCACCCCTCCTATAACAAACTACTGTACTGATGGAGTTTGGGTTCCAAGAAGGGAATGGAATAAGGAGCAGTAGGGCAATTAAGATGGAGATGTGAATGGCATCTGACACCATTACTTCAGTGATGTGATCTGCTGGGAGCGTACAGTATACTTCTGTCATGTTATCACATGCTGACAGAAGCAACATGCCCAATGCTAACTGCTCCACATTACGTCTTGTCTAGAAGGGCGTCTAGCCTCGCCAAGATGGCACACCTTCAGGGACAGAGGCTTAAATTGGGGTGGGGGTTGGAAAGTGATTACAACTACAAGTGCTTCCAGCACGTGCCACTGCAGGCAACGTGAAAAGGAAAGCATCCACTCCTGTATGTCTCGCCTGACCCACAGGATGTGAACAAAGAAACATTCATGAATCTCACCGCCCATTCTTTTCTGCCAGAAATTATGCAACTACAACCTAGCATGTGTCTCCCACTACATCATCAGCACAGAGGACCATAAAACAAGCGATCACTTTCCAGAACGTACCGTGCTCCAAAAAGTCTTTATTTTTTGGAAAAACTACTAGCAAGTCAAATCGAACAGTTTAACAAAGAAAGATTTAGAAATGCATGCCCATTGTGACTCAAACACAAAATGTCCCTTGTAAGGTGTTTGAAGCTACAATCACCTCTAAAGATTTTACTCTGCCAACAAGAACTCGGCAAATGTGTAGTACTTTCGGCTAGTGTTATAAATCTTTGCACGTCATCACTCCTGCATATATGCTGCATATAAATGTGTTTTCTACAGCTGGTACCACTCTGTGCATCTTTGTGACTGCCCTGTAAATGCTTAATGAGTCACTTCAAAGGCAGCGCTGGACTTGGACAAATTAGAAAAGACTTGTACACAAGAATCAGGTCATAACAGCTTCGTTTTGTCAACCTTTAACCTTCAAGTCGCATGCCACAAATAGTTATGCTGCCCTTTAACCATTGCCCTAAGGTCAAATGGTTTACCTTTGAAAAAAACAACAAATTTTACAGTGCTTCAACTTGAACCGTGGTATGCCGACACCTCTCCAGGTTATACATTTGTAAGGTTACCCAATGCTAATCACTAAATTCCAATTTAATGTGTGAGAAGTGGGACAGCTGATGTATGCTAATCAGGATTACTTTGTTTTTAAATACTGTATACTACTAAAAAGACAACTTTAGACAAGCATTAAAGGGATAGTACACTCCAGAATGAAAATGTTATTATAAATCATTTACCTGTGTCGTTTCAAACCTGTAAGTCCATCATCTTCGACATACATTTTAAGGTATTTCTGATGAAAACCGGAAGGCTTGTGACTGTCCAATAAACTGCTATATAACTAAAAATAAATACTTTTTTCATCAATTTGTTTTACGCATTCATTAGCAGACTACGCCAAGCAACTATACCAGGATCATGGCGTGAACCCAGCTGCCTGGCAACAACGTCAGGAGGTCACGGCGTGAACTCGGCTGCTTGGCAACTACGTCAGGAGGTCATGACGTGAACTCATGACAGCTTGGCAACTACTTCAGAAGGTCATGACGTGAACTTGCCAACTATGTCAGGAGGTCACGGCGTGGATTTGGCTGCCTGGCAACTACGTCAAGAGATCACGGCATGAACTTGGTTGCTTGGCTACTATGGCAGGACGTCATGGCGTAAACTCGGCTGCTTGGCAACTACGTCAGTAGGTCACGCGTGAACTCAGTTGCTTGGCAACTACGTCAGGAGGTCACAGTGTGACTTGAAGGGCCCTATCTTGCAGCCAGCGCAAGTGACTTTGTCAGTGACGCATGTATCATTCGTATTTTGCGCCGGCGCACAGCGGGGTTTTTCCCTCCACAGATGCACGTCAGCAAACTAGGGAATGAACTTGCGCTCCCTGGGCGGTTCAGCGCAAAAAGGAGGCGTGTTGCGGCGCAAACCATCTCTTATGCTATTTTGCAGTTTCAAAAAACAATTGCGCTACTAACCAAAAAAAACTAGTCTAAAGTCAGTGGCGCGTTGCGCGTGGTTCATTATGCTATTTTAAGGGCGCATGCTTGACCATAATGTATAGCGTGCACAACGCGCATACACTTTGCATCTAATCTACACAGATGCAACAGTTATTTTTGCAAATCATAAATTGTTACACTTAAAAATATTAATACACGAGATAAGGGGAATCATAGTGGTGAGCATTGTGGTGATAGTTTTTATTTATTCTCATGCAAATAACGATTAAAATATTTTCATAACTTTGTTGTGTGGCTGTATTACATTTATTTTATGTAAATAATAGTTAAAATGTTTTCATAAGAAACCTTAATGTATATGAACTTGATTTGTAAGAGTACTTTGGGGTTGGACCTTGCTTGCGTTTCTTGGGTCCGATTTCAAAGCCCCCAAACCCTTTCAGCGGTGAGGGTGGACGCAGCGATGTCCTCTGCTGGCGTCAAGTCCTGAGGCAGATCCACCTCCCGTTACACGGCGTGCCCGATTTATGCTGGCAAGCATGGGATTCCTCCGTACAAGGACGTCGGTCTCCTCGGCTGTGAACCGCTCCTGGCGTGCGCCTGGTAAATCCGTCATAATAATAGCAACCCGCCATGGAACTTGCGCCCTTGCGTTTAAAGGGAATGTTGGCTAGCGTTCTGATTGGTTTATTTGACGTTACGCCCAAACCACACCTATGAATAATGAACCTACTGCAGACCAACCCCTTATTGATTTGCGCCCGGCGCAAGAGTTATTTCTCACGCCGGGAAAATAGCAACAGCGCCCAAGATCCGCCCACAAACTCACTTGCGCGTTGCGCTTCGCACTTGCGTTTCAGATCGTTAAAATAGAGCCCCTAGTCTTTCTTTGCAAACAAAAGTGTTCTCGTCACTTTGTAACATTCTGATTGAACCACTGATGGCATATGGACATTTCTGCAGATGTCTTATCATTTTTTCTGGGCTTAAATAGAGTAGTTATATAGCAGTCTACTGGATAGTCACAAGCCTCTTCATCAGAAATATCAACAACAACAAAATCGGAGACAATCGAAGTACTTACTGGTTTGGAACTACATGGGGTTAAGTGATTGATGATACAATTTAAATTTCCATATTAATCCAGGTGGTTTGTGCTGATTAGGTCTTGCTGGTCAGCCAATAAAATGATGCTGTTTAACTTGTGGACCTTGTTGGGACACCAGAAGTGTGTGCTATGTTTTTTGGCATAGCACAATACTGAGTATTTATGTTAAAAAAGCAAGCTTAGTGGTGGACAGCACAAATGAACATGAACTTAAATAGAGAAGATGTCTTGGACAAAAGTGTCCACATCACCAGAGGGACAGACCCACATATGTGACCTACAATCCGCTCATGGCCTCTCCTGCTACACATCAAGATAATGAGTGTTGAAACTACAGGAAAGACACAGCAGTAGTGTGTGTGTGTCAGGGAAATCACGGCTTATATAACAGCTTCACCATGCCTGGCCTGCAAATTGAGACTCTTAGAAAGGAAAAATCATTCTTTGCTTTACAATACATCCATTGTCTTTTAGCCTTGGGCAAATGGAATCAGTTAGAAGAGTGCGACATGAATCCATTAACTTATTTTAAGAAGAAACAAACACCTATAAGCCTTTCCACCTTAGTAGAACATTGTGTTAACAGCCCAAAGGTCATGGGTTCAGTTCCAAGGGAACACATTTACTGAATGCACTGGATATATGCATCTGCCACATGCATAAATGTGCATGCAGGTAAATGATGAAGTACACGAATGAGATGATTTAAATGTCAGGTTGAATTTCCTTTTTACATGTATTGCTGACATAGACTAAATTAATCTGCGTCAGGTTTGAGCTTGTTGTATTTTATTTTACATAGGGCTGGGCAGTATATTGAGTTTTGGTAATATATCAGTATTTTTCCCCAGCAGGATACAGGATGAGACAATACTGTCCATATCGGTATGGTTTGATGTGACCCTCCTTTGCAACAGAAGCTTTGCCAAAAATGTAAACTGAGGTCAGACGTAAGTTTCCAACCAGCTTGCATGTTGTGCAGCTGTATATTTTCAAGCAGGGAGAAAATTCATCATACGTTGTTTTAATAAGGGTGATTGTGACCTCTCACATGTTAACATTAGCCCAGCATTGGGTCAAAAGGGTTGAGCCAAGCCATTGGATGAAATTTTAACCAAGAAAATGTTTATATTTGACCAAACAATGGATTTAAACACCCCACTTAGCGAAGAAGAAACGACTTCTGATTTGCAGTGTTAGCTTTGGCGTTCGCTATAGCGGGCATAACTAGGTCTTATTTAAGAAAACTGGATCAACATATATGCAATCAAGTACTTGCCTTTTCCGATGCCAATTTTTTTGTGGTATTTGCGGCATTTCCGATATTAATATTGGAACAACCCTAGTTGGGTTGCAATTTATGCTACAGTTTGCTGTGTTGTCTTAACCCAAAATGCTTGTTGGGACACCAACAACCCAAAGGCTAGGATTGTCCCTTTTTGACTCAACAATGGGTTGAAAATAATAATATTTTTAAATTTTAATAATTGAATGATTTAATTTAGGTCTATATACAGTATGTGTATTATCTGAACTACTTTTATAATTTGTAGCCCCTATAGAATGATAAAATCAGCATGCTGTCCAACGTCTACATTTATGGTTTATGGAGAAAGAAAATTATGTGGTTTGGTGGTTGGTTTGGAACAAAATGAGAGTATGCAAGTGGTGAATTTTCATTACTGAGTAATTTTTTTCTTTAAAGCTGGTTTCGATCTGATACCGTAGATGCATGACAACCGCAGATGGAAAATGACGCCGCAGGTTAATGGCAGATTTCTGATTCGAACGTTTCAATGTGAGCCTCAAAATGACTGCACATATTAAGCCACTCGTGGGATGCTCAAGCCTGTATGATATATAGATGTGTACGTACCGTAGAAGGGCTCTTAGTTCCATCTGTGAAACATTTCACAGTGATTAACTTTAGCTCAAAGCGGCACTGAATTACTCCTGCAAACCTTCAGCAACACTCTCCGTTCACTTTCATCAAACTCCAGATGGTTGATTAACCAGGAGATACGTTCAACTGAGCGAACAACTGCCTTTTATATGTTAAATATACTACAGAGATGGGCAATTTAGGTCTGGCTCCAAAGTTGGCAGAAGTTGCCAACTGGGTAGTTCAGAGAAGTTAGTATCATTCTTTGGTTACATTTTGGATTTCACTGAAAAACTACCTAAGGTGGTCTTCCAACCTTTGGGCTTGGGGAACATCGATGAATTCAAGTTTATTTCTATAGTACATCATCTGGTCTCATGATCAAATTCTGAGATTAGAAGCATCAAAGTTTGAGATCAATTATTGTTTTTACACGGATTTCAATCATCTGCATACTTTACTTAGTCAATATAAAAATATCAAGGTTATATTTTGACAGCATGTACTTTACCTTATGTAGGATGATTACCGGTAAATCACAAAGATTTGGGGTTTTCACAGGCAGGGTCACAAATTATTAAATGCATTACATAATGGTGTTAGAGAATACATTGCTCACTGACCAGCAAAACCAGTTGAAACCAGCTTGGTTTGGCTTAGACCCCGGCATAAGTTGCTTTAGAAGGGTTTTCCTAGCAAGGTTCCGATGGAAAACTATTACAAAAGTTCATCTGATGACAAAACATGGGAAATTTCTTGCAGCTATGGTTCGGAAAGAGTTTAACCTGCATGCACTTCAAAATCGAAAGTCTTCTGAAAAAATTCCCTGCTGAGTCAGGGAATCAGGCATTTAGCCATATTTATTACTCATTATCCTCTGAGGATACACACCTGCTTCTCTGACGTCCATTCATCATTTCTGCATTTCGTCCCTCTATAGTGCCATGTTTCCTTTTCTGACCCTTCAGAATTTGCTCAGGATCATTAACCTCCATTCGTTCACCATTAATCATTGTCTTCTAACCCATGGCACATGGCTTATATCTTCTGAAGTGAACAGCTAAACATGTTTTCTAACAGCTGTTACCTCTCAGGGTTTCAGGTGAGGATGTTCAAGAACAGCACGTTCAGGCTGTTACGTCTTGCTGACGTCTATCAATTATTGTGTGCGACTGGATGTTGGCCTTGGCAAGTGTTTGTTTTGTTTTCCTAAAAGGGAAATCAAGGGGCGGCCCTTGCGTTTGCCGTGAACCAGATGCACATCTGGCTGAAAAGAAATGTCCTGATCCTCTTCGTAGGAACAGCGTGCTGGATCTCAATTTTTCAGCAGTTTATTTGCATGTCGAAAGGAAAAGTAGGTTAAATGTAGGACAGAGCGTCTATTCGATCTGCGTTTGAGATCCAGATTAGATTCAATGCCTGTTAATGATCTGGACATCTTGTGCATAAATCTGTGAAAGTTACATGTTCCACATGTTCACGGTTGAGAGGGTGCTGGAGTCAGATTTTATTGTCTCTCACTTGAGGGGCCTTTTTTTACTGAACCGAGGGTCAAACCTGTTTTCGCACACATTTACCACTATTGTCTGGAGTCTGGTCAGTAAAAACCACATGTGGACATTTGACATGAAACGTCACAGCGACAATGCTCACCTACATGCAGTATTTTAGGAGTAGTAGCCAAGCCCAGTGTTCAAATGGGGCTCTCCTGATTTTGCCAAGTGGTTCATGTCCTCCGGGCAACATTCTGTTGAACCTTGGGACAACATTTCAATCAATCAATCAGATTTCAGAAATAAGTTTACAGTTTGTTTTAAGTTTAAGCTTACAACCAGGATTAGCTGTTTCTAGACCATTGTTTTTCACTTATCATGTCCCTCTGATTTTAGGGTTTGGTTATGGTTAGGGTTGGGGTTTAGGTTTTATTTAGAAAAATAATGTCCTTGGGTCAACATAATATGATGCCCTGAGGACATCAACCACTTGGCAAAATCAGTTCAACCGTTCGAATGGAGTGGGGGGCTGGGGTGGTCCCCCCATGGACCCCCATATAAAACACAACAAAATAAATTGGGGGGGGGTCCCCTGGTTTTTATTAAAATTAAAATACTACATGGATTTTAATTTCTTGTACTTGTCCCAATTTCGCAATAAATTAATCCAAAAGATTTGAAAATCATTGCAATTAATGTAAACTCTCAATTGCACCTCACGCTGTTTTCTGGAGGAATTGACAGATTGTTTGGTTGTTTAAAAAATTCTTTTTTGAGGGGTAAAAATGGTTAGGGTTTGAGTTAAGGTTCCTATAATGACAGGGGCTTGGCCAGGTGGGGGGGGTCTTAGCTAGGCGAACCCCATAATCTTTGATAAATTCGAACAGTGGCCAAGCCATTAAAACTTTTGAAATAGTAATTGCATAACAGGATGAAAATGCTATAAAAACACGACACTAAAGAGAAACACAGAGGGAACAGACTTCGAAAGAACACGGCACTGGTTTAACCCCTTCACCACCGCTAACAACCTGAAGCATCACACATACACTAGCTCTGTAGTTTGTAGCTCGCACTCGGTTTACGTAATTCGACCTTCTTTGATTTTTTGGCCATCGCATCATTTTGACATTGCTTATATCTGCTGATAGAGATAGGTGTTATACAGTATTTAGAGTTACGCAGATTAGGCATTTATTTCATGACTTTTATTACACACCACTGGGTTCTCAATGGATGTGTGGCATGAGAATGCAGTTAACTGCGTGAGTCTCACGCTGAATGCGTGATTGTTGCCAGCCCTGATACCCTAGCTAGCCCTTCAGTCTCTCTATGGTGGTCAACTAAATTCATCTTAATTTTTGCAACTATTAATGCACTCATGCAAGCAATGTACTCAACAAATCAAAACATTAGCAATAATACCTTATATCAGGGGTCTCCAACCTTTTTGTGAGCCAGGGCTACCCCAATGGATATAACAATATGGAGGGCTACTTTTTGATATACAGTAGTATACTCAAAACTTGTTGTCGTTTATTTTACTTGTATGTTTTATCATTGTTTAAATTGCTAACATACATAAAAGCCAAGCTTATAGTAGAGATATGTAATAAATTACCCAGCAGGCATATGACCGACCTTTCAATATGGTTGAAATAATGTCAGCTCTTGTTTTTATGTTAGAACAACGTTGATACAACAGTTAATGCTAAATGGTTGCAAAGGTTAATACAATATGCTTAAAAATCTATATTGAAATAATGTCAGTTGGTTTTTCAACGATGATTCAATTTGCAAAATGAAAAAGGTAATTCAATGTTGATTCAATGCATGTTCTGGCATGTTCTGGCAACGAGCACGACTACTAACTCACCTCAGCTGTCAGGTACAACGATAACAGGATGCTTTTCTGTAGATAAATGGTGTTGTTATGACACTGACCAGCTGGTACAATTCATAAATAGTATTTCAAAACAAATCGCTTACAGCACTTTAAAAGCCATTAAGCATCCCTGAATATTATATTGAGTATCTTAACCTTAACCCTACAAATCAAGCAAGACAGCAAAAAACCCCAAGCAAACAAACATACCAGACAGTCAAATAATCTACCACCATTTTTTCAAGATTTTATAGGTCAGCAAGTTTTTTTTGTGGCTGAAAAATACTTGCAGATGTTACCCATATGGGCCACTCTTGAACAATTTGGCCAAATCCGTTTCTAAAAATGCCTAAAGTCAAATCACTTATTGAGTTTTTTAGTGGTGATTTGTTGGTAGACTGACTTTGATGGTAGGCTGAGATTGTTTTGCTACAAACTAGAACATCAAGCATTCATTTATGTCTTTTCATTTAATCAGTGGTCTGTACCACATTCAGATACCCCTGCAGTAGGTCTTGACACAATTCCAGATGCTTGGTACACTTTCAGCAGCATTTCAGTCAGGCCATCAAATAATGTATTGGAAAGTTAGTTTAGGAGCATCTGGACTTGTTATCCATCTGTTTGGATGAAAATGATTTACCACTCAGCATAGTGGCTTCGTTTTATCAATGATTTTGACAGCAATTAGGTTACCAGCGCTTCTAAACACAGCCATGCTGGAATATTTTAGAGCCACATACATTATTAAGATCCATCTTGGATTATTAGATGACTGGTGGATGAAGGGTCCTTTACTCACTAAGTCCCACTGCATGTTAAAATACAGTATTAGTTTCCCCCATATGTACCTGAATTTTTAACTCATTTACCGCCAGCCTTTTTTTTAAAAGTTGCCCGCCTGCATTTTTTGTGGTTTTCAAAAATGTTTCACAAAATGCCTTCTAAGAAAATGTAAACATACAAATACATCAAATTTAAAAAAAATCAAAATATTAAAAAAATGACCTTTTTTAATTGTCAAAATCATTAGGAACTGCATAAACTTACAAAAATAAAGTTTTGAAATATTTATGGCAGGAAATCTTAATGGAACATGATCTTTACACACCCTTATAATTTTTTTCATAAAAGAAAAATCTATCATTTTGACCCATACATTGTATTTTTGGCCTTTGCTACAAGTACCCTAACTTGTGGTTTTGTTGTCCAGGGTCACATATCTGCTTTGTAACTATTGGATATACACGACATGCATTTTCATATGCCTTTGAATGTGGTTTGCATGACCCAGTCACAAAACATTTTGGACCCTATTGACATCTATATTTAGGACAGCCCATGTAATTGGATTACCCGCAATTAATCTTAATCCTAGGATAAATTCCTATAGGCCAACCGCTGTACAATTATCAGGTCCTGAGTTCAATGTAAGATATGTTCTGTTTTCATTTACCCACGCTGTATGTCAGACATAACAGGAAAGGAATTTTTTATCTCTGGTCTAAAGCCAAAACTTCTTCCTCGAGTTGAAACTCTAGCCGTCTTTATGAATTGCGATGTTCAATGACACCACTGACAACGCCACTGCAGACATTTGCCCATTTAACAGGAAATTTAATTTCAATTTAGGTTTGTTGAAGGTTGCAGAGATTATTCACATTGACCTTGTCTGTCACCCATGGCACTCCACAAGAACATTTTAGGCTTGAGGTTATGTTTCAATTTAATGGACTAGAGAAAGAGGACAAACAAATAGCACAGTGAGGCTACTACTAAAAATTGGGAACATTTTTAAAGCTCATTAAACTGGGTGATAAAAATATGCCAATAAAACTGTGTACAATAAATAACCTTGGGTTTGAGAGTTAAACATTTGCTCTGTTGGCATGACAAAAAATGTTTTAAACCACTAAAACCTAATGCTTACCAATGACCTGTTATTTCCATGTATCCATGAAGACATATAGTACCAAAGGTTTGGATCTCCTCACCACGAAAGTTCTGAAAACACAGCACCTGCCTGAGTAAATTCAAAACCTTTACTGGTGGATTTGACCAATACTGGTGACCTTTTTTTGTAAAATAAATATTTGGGTTTCTGTTTACAATTGGTTGTAAAACGTGAATATGTTCAGTTTGGAAAATCATGGAATTTGTAAAGAAACTCTAAATGTTATAATGTGCAGCTATTATATTCCTCGAAAAGAAAGTGTGCCAAGGACAAAATGCTCTCAAAGTTCACATTTCCACAAAAATACATAATATACTCAAACAACTATCTGTGCTGATGTGGTCACGAGGAAACTGGCAGTACTGCTTGTTTAAAGTTATGAGTGAATCAATTATGCTATGACACACTTAAGGATGAGACTTTGGGTCTTAAAACTAAATAAAAAGAAAAAAAACACTGATGGGTTTTACTTAACCAGTGTACTTCATGTTCAAAGCTCCAATTCGCATACTATCCATCTTTAACCCTTTTCCCGCCAGCATTTTTAAATAAAAGTTGCCAGCCAGCATTTTTTATGATTTTCACAAAAGATTCCAGAAAATGTTCCCTCTTGAAATATATAAACATACAATATATCAAATGAAAGAACAGACTTTCTGCTTTCAAAGAAAGTTATATCCTTCCTTAATTTATTATCTTTTCATCCCCTCTCAAATATATGGGTGGGTTTCTTAAAAAATACAAAATTTTGAGTAAAAAGCTGAAATAATTGCATTTTTGTGAAGGACTTTTGATAGAGATCAGATTCAGAGTGATGATCAAATCATATACGGAGTTCTTACTGTTGGTTCACACTAGCCGCGTTTGAGGCGTCAAATTCACGTCTACCGCGCCTACTTTGCCGCTTGAACATTTTAAGTTTACTCGCTTCATCCAGGCCTAAAAAAGCGTGAAAGCGACATGGAAATTTGTGTCATGGGAGGGGCTTCTGCGACTCCGCTCGCTTCTTGTAATCACGGGACTACTAGAGCAAGTTCCTGATTGGTTAACACATTTTTTCACTAAAGTTAAAATTTTTCAACTTGTGCGTTTGCCACGGCAACGCTCAATTCGCACCATTCGTGTCTTGAACTAGATGCGCAAATGAGGCGGAATTGTGTCTCCCGCCAGTGTAAACGCCGCGAGACCTCCAGGCGCATCAACGCATCTTCACATTGACTTAACATTGAAATCACTCGCGCTTGATGCCTCTACCACACCCAGTGGGACACACTGGGTGATTTTACATCTTAAATGATTTAAAGTCCATGCGATTACAGACGTAAAGACAGTTTGAAGTGATTTTTAACAACATTATCCTGAGAACACACACACTGGAGACTGTAGTAATGATTTCAAAGTGACGCAAGATCAAACGTGACACTCTGGGGTTTAAAAGTTACAATACGCAAAGTGAAGCCTTGTTTTTCAAGGCTTCACTTTGAAAAACAAGATATATCTAGCTTTGTTTAGACTCTGGAGTTGGTGTTCCGCAGGGGTCTGTCCTTGGGCCAGTTCTGTTTTAACTTTTCATTAATAACCTACCAAATTCATGTCCAAATGTCTTCTCGCAGATGTACGCGGATGATGCAGTAATTTACACCCACGCAAAAACAATTCAACAAGCAGTGGCTAATCTTACAGCTGCCCTACTTCATCTGCAGGACTGGCTCAGGGAATCAACACCAAAAAAACTGTTTGTATGTACTTCAAACGTCAGGTTGAAGTAATTAGATCAAATGTTTTCCGGAATGGAGTGGAACTTGATGTGGTCTCAGAATTTAAATATCTCGGGGTAGTTCTTGATTCAACATTTAGTTTAAAAAGTAATGTTAAAAAAATAGCACAGATAGTTAAATTCAATATTCGAAATTTTCAACATATTCGAAATAATTTAAACATGGATGCTGTCAAAACGTATTTTTATTCGATGATTATTTCTCACTTTGACTATTGCTTGACCACCTGGTCTCTTGCTTGTCCCACAACTCTTGCAAAAATGAAAAGTCTTTATAAAAAGTCTTTAAAAATTCTAGATAAAAAAACGCTCTCCCATCACTATTGTCATGTTATAAAAAAACATAGACTATAGGAATTTGATAATATGATCAAATTGAAAATGGCCTGCTTGATGTATAAGGTTTTAAACTCTTTAGCCCCACCACCATTGATATGTCATATGTGAATATTGTATAGGCTTTAGCTAATCTTAGATTGTTCATGTTATTCTACGCTAACAACACAAGCTTTAAATCTGGCACGCTAATTTTGCTCGGCACAAGCTCCGAAGCATCAGTTCAAATGTAACATCATTACCCTTCTCCTCATACATAAATCCCAATTAGACTAAAATAGAATTTGTGTGAATTTATGATAGTAACTACTTTTATGGTGCTTTCCCCTGGTCACTATGTGCTTTCCCTGTGAACACTTTCATTATTACATCATTAACATTTATTCATATGTGTGGGCTTGGAACAACATGAGGGAAAGTAAATAATGAGGGAATCTTGGGAAAACCAGGCTCTCCCTGAAAACAGAAGCAAAATAATCGCTCGGCTATTATAAATCAACCCAATAGATAAAAAGCTCCCGCGCTTTCTTGGAGTGCTTTTGAGGAAACAATGGTTCACCACTATTATGTGTATTTTCCCCTCTAACCACTCCTGTAGGTTGACTTGCACATGTAGATCAGCGCTTGGAAGATATTCAGCTATCATGGATTTCCTTTCGATGTGCCCGGAGCGTTACATAAGTCCATTTCAATGAGTGGGCACAGTTCATCAGAAACTTGTTAAAAGCCCGGTGCGGTGCTGAGCTTTGTCACGTATTTATTAGGTGCATTACTGTCCAGCTTTATAATAGCATGGCTATTTCTGGTCATTTTATGTCTCGTTTCTGCTTGTTGGATAAGTCTGGGTGTGTGTTGTGGCCGGCTAAGTGGAGACAGACACAGTAAGTGTGGCTTCAGGCCTCAGAGAGCTGCTTCTTTTCAAAAAGAAAATAAACATGATTATGAAAAAAGAGGTAATAACATGTGCCGGGATAGTTAGAGAAGGTCGGAAAACTGCAGATGATGTTCATCCAGGTAGGGGCGGTGTCTGGCAGTCACACGTGCATGTTAATTCATTCAGCAGATTTGCCAACAGTCTTGTCAGTGTAAACAAAGCAAAACTGAGCAAAAAGTTATGAAGAATAAAATGTGGAAAGAATTAAAGCAAATAATAATATAATAATAATAATTCAAATAATGGTTAGTTGGAAAAATGACCTGCTAACTGGTTGACCGCTAATGGAGTCAGTTAGCTCACTCAAATGCACACTTAATTTTTGTTTTTAAGTTATATTGAGTACTTTCTAGTTATAATGGGTCACTTTCATTGTATGTACAGTTTGGGACTTGTAAAAACTAGTTTCTTTAAAAAATATATTTGTTTAAATAATTTTAATGTGGATAAATGAATTAAATTTTTGATTTTTGTTGTTTGGTGATTTGTTTTATTAATAATAATAATAATAATAAAGGTGTATTTTTGATTAATTTTCTAGAATACATATAGCCTACATAATATATACACTAACATAAAGGATTATTAGGAACACCTGTTCAATTTCTCATTGATTTCTCATCTAATCAACCAATCACATGGCAGTGGCTTCAATGCATTTAGGGGTGTGGTCCTGGTAAAGACAATCTCCTGAACTCCAAACTGAATTTCAGAATGGGAAAGAAAAGTGATTTAAGCAATTTTGAGTGTGGCATGGTTGTTGGTGCCACTCTGAAATTACCACT
Source organism: Paramisgurnus dabryanus (assembly GCF_030506205.2). Taxonomy (NCBI): domain Eukaryota; kingdom Metazoa; phylum Chordata; class Actinopteri; order Cypriniformes; family Cobitidae; genus Paramisgurnus; species Paramisgurnus dabryanus. The sequence continues at coordinate 26,629,620 of NC_133360.1, forward strand.
TGTTACAACTGAGGTATGCAGCAAAGCATTTGTGAAGCCCACACAACAACACACACAAAGTTGAGGCGGATGGACTACAACAGCAGAAGACCCCACCGGGTACCACTTATCTCTACTACAAATAGGAAAAAGAGGCTACAATTTGCACGAGCTCACCAAAATTGGACAGTTGAAGACTGGAAAAATGTTGCCTGGTCTGATGAGTCTCGATTTCTGTTGAGACATTCAGACGGTAGAGTCAGAATTTGGCGTAAACAGAATGAGAACATGGATCCATCATGCCTTGTTACCACTGTGCAGGCTGGTGGTGGTGGTGTTATGGTGTGGGGGATGTTTTCTTGGCACACTTTAGGCTCCTTAGTGCCAATTGGGCATCGTTTAAATGCCACGGCCTACCTGAGCATTGTTTCTGACCATGTCCATCCTTTCATGACCACCATGTTCCCAGGATAATGCACCATGTCACAAAGCTCGAATCATTTCAAATTGGTTTCTTGAACATGACAATGAGTTCACTGTACTAAAATGGCCCTCACAGTTACCAGATCTCAACCCAATAGAGCATCTTTGGGATGTGGTGGAACGGGAGCTTCGTGCCCTGGATGTGCATCCCACAAATCTCCATCAACTGCAAGACGCTATCCTATCAATATGAGCCAACATTTCTAAAGAATGCTATCAGCACCTTGTTGAATCAATGCCATGTAGAATTAAGGCTAACACAGTATTAGTATAGTGTTCCTAAACATCCTTTAGGTGAGTGTATTGTTCATTTATAACTCATTTCTTCTTAAAACACAACAATGTTTTAAAATTTGTACCAGCACACGTTCTACACCAGTAAGATTACTTCATGTGTGAATGATGCTCAACCCTTTGCTAGAAGCATATGATGTGTTTTTCAAACTGAAAATTATCAACAAAACATGTTTGTGAAGGGTCTAATGTTTGTAACAAGCTATAATTTTGCACAAGAGAGAAGTTAAGAAACGTCTGACAGAGTGCTGACAGACATTCAGTGTTTTAATCATTGCTCCAGGTTAAGGATGTTCAGGATGTTCCACACATCAAACCCTTCCAGTCCAAGAGACTTTCCAAACGCTTTAAGATCAATATGAAAGCAGCCAAGTTCATTACCGGCTTCGGTCAGTGTCTTCAGCTGTCTGTCATATAGAATGGTAGCCACAGTGGGACTGCATGTTTCACATAGATGTAGTTATTGGCAAACCCTTAGGAGGCCTCGTGTTTGGAAAAGGTGTTTATCTCATATGGTATGTGATCTTTGGAATCAGTGCAAGCGTTACTCAATCTGTAACATCTTGCATTTATAAATGAAGTAGGTCTGCAGACCATATGTATGTACAGATCACAGACAGAGAACCTGTCACTGGGAGAACATTCGATATAAGACCGATCACACTATAGAAGTACAGTACCAGACAGTGGCGGCTCGTGACTTCTTTTCCAAGGAGGCACCAATGCGAAACATCCGTATGTGTATGGATCATAATGTCAAATATGTGTTCCGTGCGTCGTGTGAACCTATGTCCATTGCGTGTCATGTCACAAAATATGTAGCAGGTACGTAATTTTGCATGACACACAGTGCACATAGGTTCCAATGACGCACTGACCACATATTTTGAAATGACGAGCAACACATGACCCTTCTGACATCACAAGGGAAGCCAAATTTCAATGACCTATTTTTTCACATGCTTGCAGAAAATTTACTGGGTTGATCTTTATCACATTTTCTAGGTTGATAGAAGCACTGGGGACCCAATTATAGCACTTAAACTTGAAAAAGACAGATTTTCATGATATGTCCCCTTTAAAAGAACCAATTTTCATTTTATTGCAAATATGGCCGCCTATTGGCGCAACTTTCCTAAAGGGACTTTGTTTATATACTGAAAAAAAAAAACACTGTTCATTACGTATTGTCCTACAGCGTAAGTAAAAGCCCCATTTTGTCAATCTTAGAGGAGGTTCTTGTTCAACACTGTCTGGGTTTATACTATTAAACATTTTATATTTATTTGCCTTTAAAACTGTTGCCTAACTCCCAGGGATACTTTTATTCATTTCATCAAAACAGGATTTCCAGGATCATAATCTTGACATCTGTCTTTTTGACACAGCAGTATTATGAGGAATGTTTTACAAAGCTCCTCTAAAAATCCAGGTATGTTTTTAAAACCCTTTACAGACCAGAGCTGTAAAACCTTCAGCATGAAATTAAGCATTTTGCACATAAACAATAGATAAATATCTAAACAATAGATAATATTTGTACATGTAAGTGTTTACCTGTGCAAAACCTGATGTGAGATGATGATAGGGCGTTGCTGTGGGGTTGTAAAAGTGATCATACCTCATTTAAACGTTTATGTCACCATTAATGGTGAAATGCAATCAGATTTAGTTCAAAAAACCTATTATTTTATTCTACGTGCTCATTTGAACTCACACATTCATTTCTCTAGAACATCAGGTGCTTCTGTTTAAGCAATTCGGCATCAATAAAAAAAATCATTTTTTTCACGTTATTATGCAGTTGCTCCACTAGCTGAATTCAAAAATTTAAGACCATCATAACTATGGCAGTTGTATCCCAACGCAATGAAATCTGATAAAACCTCCTGACAACATGTGAAACCACAAAACATAATGTTATAAATTGCAAAGGCCAATAAAAACTTGATCCAAGGGGAAAATGGTGGTATCAGATAGAACATAATTTCCTCCAAAGAACATTTCCTATGACGTTTTAGCAACGTCTCTATTTCACTACGAGTTCTGTATGTATTTATTTATACAGCTGATGTTTTCTTAGATGATGAGATGTTCGTTTTCCTGCTGGTGTGCAATAGATTTTTGCTTCTTTGCCATATTTTATTATTGTGGGAAGGACAGAAGAGGTTAACACGTTCAAATTTTTTCCCACAGTTATAGTAGCTTGGTAAAAAGGCTACAAACACAATGTGACAGTAGCGTTATAGCATTGTGAATATTGTTGTAGCTATATATTTCTGAAAAATATTGTTACTGGAAAGCTAAACTTTTTTTTAAAAGAACTAAGGTAATATTATGCTTCTAAAAATGCAGTTAGTTAGTAGCATTGCTAGCTACTAGCAATGTTGCTAATACATTATCTTAGTTCTGCTATTTTGTTATACACTCTAAGAACGGGTATTAACTCTTTCACCGCCAGCGTTTTTTAAAAAAGTTGCCAGCCAGCGCCAGCGTTTTTCATGATTTTCACCAAAGTTTAATGCCTTCCAGAAAATGTTCTTCTTTAAAAATATAAACATACAATATACCAAATGAAAGAACAGACCCTCTGCTTTCAAAAAAAAAAAAAAAAAACGTTTCATCCTAACTTCAGTGGTTCTTTTGTAATCAGCTTTTGAATATGGGTAGGTTTCTGCAAAAACACCACATTTTGAGCAAAAAGCAGAAATAATTCCATTTTTGTGACAGACTTTTCATAGAGATCCCATTCAGAGCGATCTTTAAAACAGACACGAACATGCAGCCGCTTGCGATAGGGCAATACTTCCGGGTTTAAAAAGTTGCGGAAGGGCACCACCTGGTGGATAATAGTGGTATTGCGGAAAGACGGAAAATCTTGTCATTGGCGGGGAAGCGTTTTCTCTTAATTGACGAGATATCTCGTCAATGGCGGTGAAAGAGTTAAAAACAACACTAAGTGTTAGTTTAGGGCAGGGGTCTTCAACTAATGTAATTACAGAAAAAAAATATTTTTTGAACAAAAATTATTAGAACATTTCCGTAATTTAACAGTGCCGTAATTAAGCTGACGTAATTTTACAGTGCACTCTTCTTCAAGGGCCATATTTTAAAATTGTTAATACGATGCGGGCCAAACTTTACCCCTATTTTTACCTTTTATATATTTTTTACTTTGACCTAATATTAATTTGTTACCTATTGTTACTTTTAGTTATAGGTCATAAATAAAAAATCATGGATTTTCAAAAAATATGCACACTTATTGTATCCAGTATTTTGCCTTTTAATTACGGAAAACTCATATTAATGTGTTAAAAACAATTGCAGTTTAACATTGCAAGAACCAAATTTTAGTAGTTTAACTATGAAATAATCAACACATGCATAGCTCTTAAACTTCTTTGGTTTATAACTGTTTAACTTTCATAAATTGTTACATTTCAAGTATTTACAACATATAGTAAATCTTCTCATAATGACTGCAATTGCACTTCATGTTTATTTTTTTAATATTTTAAAGATATATAGGTTAAACTGTCTCAGTTGTACACTACATCCAGACACGATGGTCGGGGTTCGCCCCCTAGTGGCAGTCGTAATGAAATTTCATCTTTAATCTGTGTCAAGACACGGGCCTTTAATCTACATATGTATTTATACTCATTAATTTACCTATCAGTAATCAATAATTTTTAAAGGATTCAAGTGTTGCTGCTAAAGTAAAAAAAATAAGGATTAAACATTTTCACCTGGACACGGTGTTGATTGGAACACACTGAAATACATCACTTACTGTCAGCTTGTCACGAGGTTTAGTCGTACAAGTTTATTTTTTATGCATCCAAAGCTCAAATTGGATCCGATAATTATGCACCGCAGATGGTTGGCATCCCATTTCTGACTCTCTTTCCGGTTTTTAGGCATTTGAAAGATACATTGGTAAGGTAAAAGTAACCACACTGCTTTTAAATCAGACAAAGATGACCGTCGGGACGGATAAAGATGATAGGAGGGCTGCATTTGGCCCACTGGCACCAGTTAAATCACACTACATGTGTTGTTCATCCACACATCTCTGTTATTATTGCAACAACACATTTTGTGTTACATTTAACAATCAACACAACATGACACATACTGTAATGTGTTTAAAGCATAACACAAAAAATGTGTAAAAAAAATTAACACATCCTTTCTTAGAGTGTAGTTTAGACTGTCTTGTGGTTATTTAATAGTTTTTCTGCTACAGAATGACTCAAGGCCTGGGCTCACATTGAATATTTCTCTATACTACAGATCTGAGACCAGTCTTATGATTTTTATTTGTTAAAGTAAGCCATGAAAAAACACGCATTTAGTACATTTAGTAATACATTTATTCTGTAACGTGACTGCATCAGAAACCTTTCCCTTAGATAGCACAAATTTCTTCTCTTGGGTAAACTATAATTTTAAGGAAGTCATTTGAACTTCATGTTTATGTTAAAGCCACTATGTGCTTAAAAGAAGCTAAAGTAGCAGATCATTGCCAAGTTTATGCTTGATTTATAAGGCTATCAGGCAGTATAGACTTAGCATCCGTGCTTTCTGTGGTAATGAGATCTACATACATCCGTCTTGTTGGAAAACCTATGGCTCCGGGCTGGTGCCTTATCACTTGACCAATAGTCTTGATTGATTGTTTTTCTTTGGGATATAAAGTTGAACCACTTTGTTACTTTTGTACATCTTTACCATACCAGAATCTCTAATGGTCACCTAGAGCAAAAAAAATTGGCAGCTCTGTTTGTAGTTTATAGTCAAGTCTGCAAGAGCCATTATGGACGCCCAGATTGGCCAGAGCCCAGCAGTAATGCACATGGGAACAACAGCTGTAACGCAGTGATGTATTTCCGCTCCTCACAATATTTTGAGGTTCTTTTTTCATTGTAATGGTGTTTTGTCTCCTGTACAGATGTGCATGAAACATTATCCCCAGTCTCTTACAGGAGATGTACAGTAGACCTTGTTGGTTAGCTGTGCAAGTGGAGTGCCATTACCACAGAAAGTCATTGAATTTATAGTAGTTGTGCATTCATATTATGATTGTTTTGGTGGTAATCAAAGTTGCATCACAAATGGTGTCCATAGAGTTGTGTCCACCCAAAACATTCACAAATGCAGTGATATTTAAGCCAAACGTCAACTGTATGGAGTTCATAACCACAAATATCACCAGCCATCCCCCGTTGGACTTTCTCGTGTATTTTCCTGTTTCTTATCACTCTCCGATGCACCGCTGAAGGGTTCGCTGGGTGAAAAGTATCTCGTTTCTCATCCCACCATGAGGTTCACATTGATTCACGGTCCGGCGTCCGACATTACATAAGGTGCCACTCTCACAGAGCAGTTCATAAACACACCTCTCTGGTCACCGTAGTAAGGCCTCTTTAAATAAGAGCTTACATTTCACAAGCCTTTGAGAGCCAGGAAGCACCTGACTATCCTGTTACGTCGAGCTGTAAGAATATTATGGTTTTAATTCGAGTATCAATCAGCGGACACTGTCATCTTACGTAAAGATGAAACCATGACCTCATTACGGCAACATATTACATAATCAAACCAAACAAAGTATATAGCTCCTTCACATCTGCTGAACCATTCATCTGAAGGAAGCTGTTATTTCAGTTATGGCATTCACAACGGCAACAATATCTCGATAGAAAACCCGTCAGATATAGATGAATAGCTTTCATAAAGCGATGGCATGCTTTAGATCTTGTTAAAATATTTGGAGAGATGCTGGACACTCGGCGTTTCTCCAATTTGCAGGGGGCATAAGGCCAAGAAACAGAATAAACACGTGGCTCTCGCAGCATGAAGAGCGAACATTGCTTTTGCAGGCCCGTATCACCGCACTATACCGTCTTTTCCACAGGCAGACTTCCAAGTCACTCGCTGTGATCGTAACCTCATAAAGAATTTCCTCAAAATATGAACCACTAAAACTTTGTGAGGCTTAGCCAAAGGTTTGTGAAGACTTGAAATCTGGATGGGCTTCGGCTTAAGTACTAAAGGAAAACAGGACAACAGATCAGACACTGGGTGCTCTCGATGTCCAAAGCTTTACTGAAGGTGTTCTTCCTGTAGCAGTTTGTCATAAAAGGTTCACTGCTGTCCTTCAACAAGCTGTGAATGTCTCCACACGTGGTAAGGGGTGGGATCCTTGAGCAACGAAGCAAGAGGGTTGGAAAACGAGAGTGCGGTATAAGATGGGAACTCTGAAACATCTTTTTTCTTGAGGACCGATGTATTTAGGACTCATGTGTGTCTTTCAATGGAAAAGTAGAGAAATCAAAATAGGATGTTTTGGAGGGTGCAATGGAGACCTTATGGAGCCAAAGTTCATCACAATCTGAATAAAGGATAAGTGGGGAGAAAAACAACAAGTTTTAGAGGAGTGCAGATAATAAAAGTTTCTACAATTCTTCAAATGTTTATGCTATAAAGCAAGCAAAACTCTTGAGAAAATTATAGGGATGGGAATTGTTTACATTTATGCATTTGACAGATGCATTTACAGTGCATTCAAGTTATACTTTTTTCTATTGACCTGTACTGTATCTTCCTTGGATAAATCAAATCCATGACCTTTGCCATTGCCACTACTAGTGATGTAGTGGCCGGACTCGAGACCGATTTCTGCTTTCTCGGATTGTCTCTGACTTGTTCCTTCAAAGACTCGGTCTTGACTCGGTCTCGGACCACAGTGGGAGGAGAAGGACTCGTAATTTCAGACAGAGTCCTCGAGACCAACAGACTTTTTATGTTCTTATAAAAAACACATAATAATAATATTCAATGTTGACGGGCATTATTTGAAAATGACATCCCATGGTGTATGCAAAGATACTGCCATCAGAGCTGTTTATGATGCATGTGGTAGGGATTTTTTAATGATAGTAACAGCATAGTCCATATTAAGACGTTAAGACTGCTTCTCTAAACAATTCCCAATCTAGCTTATTCTGTAGGCCTAACTGTTGATTTTTAACTGGGGTGATATTAAATCATATGAAAACTGACATGTTTTTATGGTCTTGGTCTCGACTCCTAGAGGACTCGGTCTCGACTTAGACTTGCTTCCTCAAAGACTCAGTCTTGACTCAGACTCGACTGTATTTCAAAACCAACCGACCAAAGACTTGGTCTTTACTCTGACTTTGCATAGGCGGTCTCGTCCCCATCACTAGCCTCTACAATGCTCCACCCAGTGAGATACAGGAACCAATAGGAATTACCAGTTTTGTTTCTAAGTAACAATTGCAGGTCCTTGATTCCACACCACTGAAAATAGATATATTATAATGTGTACTGAATTATATATTTGTATGTTCTGTAAAAATATGGACGTAGTGTCCGTGACATGGCCATTTTAACATGGGGGTCTATGGGAATTGACTCCCTTTTGGAGCCAGGCGATGAATTGCAGTTTAAATCACTTTTGTGTTGGCTTCATTAGAGAGATCAGAAGGTTGCCCCTTTGAATTTATCCAACAAAATACCCATGGTTAGGGTTAGGACTATGGTTAGGTTCAGGGCTGGTACCTAGCAAACTGTAGATTTGGCACAATCCCAATATACAGCAGAGCAGTAAATACACACTGTGCATGTATTTCAATAGTATGTTTCATGCAGAAGCAAACAGCAAAAGCAAATACAAGAGCTCAGTTTTAATAGTTTCTGACTCTGAATTGCTGATTCCCAGCTCTGGTACCAAATATCCCAAGCTTTTCAAAATGCATGACAAACAACACTGAAAACCCAAAACTGTTTGGTACAAACACAATACACACGCTGAAGCTTTTGCTTTTATGCATCTGCTATTAACCCCATACTGTAATGTAAAGTTTACAGTAAAGCATGTCAATTTTTATAGATGTTATTCACTGCTCATTTAAATCAAGCAGTTACATGAATTTTAATTAACAAATTAACCAATGACCAAACATCAAATACCAAGTCTAAGAATAAGAAATCAGTCAGGACAGTCTTACTACTTTCCAGAATTTTCCAGTCGTATTCCACATCAATACACCAGGAATGCTGTCTGCCGCTCGGTCCACCTTTTAGCTGGAAAGCGAACCAAAACAAAGGCATAAAAGAAAGAGGGAAAAAACGACTCTCCCAGAATCAATCAGTGAATCGTGCTAGAAACCGAAATTGCAGTTCTGTTCTGACGAGATCAAGTTTTTCACACGTTTGATACAAGCCAGCTGAGGCTTTCTTTTAATGCATTGAAACAAACTTTCCATCCGACTGTGTATGGAAATATAATCACTATGGAAATAAACATTTGCTCTGAGAGTCAGTTTTACAGACCGCTCTGTTACCTTATCTGAGTAGAGGACTACAGTACAAAGACAACATTGCAGATCACTGGTCTGTTTAATCTTTCTTGTTCAATGTGGTTTTTGTTAGTTGTTCTCTTATCGAAATATCGCAGCGCTCGGGCTGACGTTGTCGTGCTTTGAACCGTACATCTGTAGGGCAGTGAGGCCCAATGCACAGGGACCAGAAATGTGAAACTGTGACACATGAAGACTAAAAGTGTGTGCCACAGAGTAAACCTCACACGGAGATAAATCAGCAAAGGTTCAGTTAGAAAGAAAATCAAAGTATCTGTCATGAAAGCCACTTGACGAGAAAAACAGAAGACCGACACTTCATCGCATTTCTGATTGATTTATTATGCTTGCTTCTTTCTTTACTACAGAAAATGAAGAGACAATGCAGTCAAAGCCTCCAGGTCCCTTCTTGGCTTTGCGGAGTGATTCTCAAAAAGTTTTTTTTCCCAGTGACAGGCTGCTGTTGCTGGATCTAGAGCACAACCTGGAGTCAATCTGGATCTAGTTCCATGTGTTTCAGCTGCTGAAAGGTGGCCGGTAAAACAATTTAAGAAGTTTAAAAGAATAGTTTACTAAAATATGAAAATTTATATCAAATTGACTCAAGCCATCCCAGATGTATTTGACTTTAGTCAGTGGAACACAAATATTATTATTTTAAAATGTCACCATGTTATCTTCTTACAGTATATGGGGCTCAACATGATAAAGCACATACAGGACATACATAAAAGTAATCCAAATGGTTCCAATTGGCTAGACGAGAGAGAAAGCCGTTTATATTTTTGAGCTTATTTAACAAACGATATATCATGTATTTACCCTTATGAAAATAAACCATGGTTTTACTACAGTTAAACAACAACAAAAAAAACATGGTTACTTAAGCAAAACCATGGTTACCACAAAATAACTATGGGCTTGCTGATAATAATCACTACACCAGAAAACCATGGTTACTACAATTTTACCACAAAAAAAATGGTATGGTGGCCAGTGTTGGGGAAAGTTACTTTTAAAAGTAATGCATTACAATATTAAGTTACTTCCCACTAATTGCGTTACTTAATTGCTTTTCATGGAACTTTTGTGTTACTTTTTCTGACTTGCCTGTGGCTTGATCTCTTTCAGGCCTTGCAGGTGTTTTTTATGATCGCAAAAATGTCAAGCTCTGGCCTGCCATCTCTGTTTCTGACTCAAACTGTTCACGCTCATGTGCACAGAATGCATAATTCTACGTTAATATGTTCAGTTTAATTAAGTACATTATTTTATTTTTAAACTGAATTAATTAAACTGAAAAGTAACTCACATTACTTTTTTAAAAAAGTAACTCAAATATGAATGTGTTTATTAAAAAAGTAATGTGTTACTTTACTCGTTACTTCAGAAAAGTAATATTATTACGTAATGCACGTTACTTCTAATGCGTTACCCCCAACACTGATGGTGGCACCATAAAGATTAGCACAAAATACTATAAAGGTTATATAAATATTATGTTCTCTCACAAATGTATTGTTTATTTTATTAACACACTGGAGTCATTTGGATTACTTTTTTGATGGATGTTTGTTGCTTTTTGGAGCTTGCCATGTTGATCCTTACAGTATATTAAACAACAAACTGCAAAAAAATACTATATTCTTACTAGTATTTTTTGTTTTCAGTAAAAATATCCAAAAATTCTTAAATTAAGATGTATTTTCTTGATGAGCAAAATGACCTAGGAAAATAAGTCTAAAACATATCAAATTTAAGCCAATTTGTGCTTAAAACAAGAAAAAAATCTGCCAATGGAAAAAGAAAAAAATCTTTAATTAAGTTTTTATGAAAAAAGTAAACTTATTGCAATAAAATATTCCTATTCCATTGGCAGATTTTTGTTTTGTTTGTTGTTGTTGTTGTTTTTTTTTTGCTTGTTTAAAGCACTAATCTACTTAAGGTTTATATTTTTGGTCTAAAAACTAGAATTATTTTCCTAGGTCATTTTTCTCATCAAGAAAATCCATCTTAATTTAGGATTTTTGTTTTGATATTTTTACTGAAAACAAGACAAAAATACTAAGTAAGAAAGTATTTTTTTGCAGGCAGCATTTTAATTTAAAATTATTTGTTTCATTTGAGAAAACAAGTGATAAATCTGTTATGGCATGAGCGTAAATAAATTATATCAGAATTTTTATATTTAGGTGAACTATCCCTTCAGTGATAAATTTCAATGACACCGATTTAAGATATGCTTACACGACAACGATGTAGTACAAAACTGAAATGTTTTCCTTTTTGTTTTTTGTTTTTTTTTAAAAACAATAGTATTATGCATGCGCCAGGCCAGTAGATGGCGAAGTTACTTTGTTAAGAAACAAAACACGGCAGCACACATACAGTCATAGATATGTACACTTGATGTCGCCTTGGCTACGGCAGTTCATTGGAACCAATGTGTCAAATAAAGCCGCCATCTTGAAACAGGGGGGCCTGCATCAGCGTTATTGTAAGCAGTGGTGTAACGGAAATAAAATCCACATAAATCGTAATGAATGCGATTTTCTCTTTTTTTTTCGTTCCAACAGTCAGACATTTATTTAGCATTGAGTCCATAAAAATTTTAAGTTTTGATATTGTGAAAATCAACTTTTTCTAACTATAATGCATAGTGCTAGTAGGCCTAACATCCAAAAGCAGCACGAAAGTCTGGCCTAGTCCATGAATTCAGAATCGTAGATACTACAGATTTGCAATTTCGTAGTTTACCCAGAGGCGACAAGACTTTATTTCAATCCAAAGTTGCATTGTAAACACATGTAAACACATGTAAACAAACAGCCAAACTGCTTTCCCAGTTTTGTTTGAAAAGATTGACGTGTAAACGGGAACATTTATTGGATTAGGATTGGGGATGAAAACTATATCTAGTTTTAAACAGGTCCTAGCAAGAAAAAAAGTCTTAGACATGCTGTTTGTATTCATGTTTTGCTTTAAACAGTCAGCCTTTCCACTGGGAAACTTGTAATTTTTGCTATTTCAGGTGCCTGGCAATATACAGTACACACATTCCTTCAACAATTAATCAATTTCTTCTTCTCTCGTTGCGTCTCCTGTTTCTCCCCGTGTTGTTTTGTTAAGTTCCATTCACTAACTGGCTTCCACATCCCATAATTTACATCTTTCTCTGTGGAGGGAAATTCCAGGCATCATGTTTAATGGATTTCAAACACATTCACCTGTTTTGACATTGAGATGACCAGATGCCGTCCAGAGGTGTGTGATTGTGTGTAAAGCTCTTATACACTTGCTATCCAATGGTTGCAATTGCAGCCCTTGGGAGGTTTCATTATGTTACTGAATTTGGCAGCTTTACACCTCAGCTACATTTCAGAGATGAAAAATCTGACAAATTAAACGAGATGATGTGTTTCAGGTATTTTAAAGTTTAAAAACTTGGCATTTAGACTCTTTAAACGTTTCAGAAAACTATCTGAAAAAGTAATCATTGCTCATACTTCTAGCTTTTACTGATAACATTAACAAATTTGTTATATTGCTATTCATCATACTTAAAGTAACCCAGATAGCATGCAACCATTGAAACAATGTTAAAAATCGTTGATTTGTCAATGTTAATACCATTGAATCAATATCACGTTTGCACCCTCCATTAATATTGAAAAAAATATTGAAATGTCAACAAATCACCATTATCGTGATCAGTGTTTGCTTTAGTTGGGCCCTTTACTCTTGTGTTTTAATGGTAAGTTTTCTTTGGCTGCTGAAGCAGTGTTTTAAAATACATCTGCTATTGCAAAGAAAACAAAGATCTAATGTTATCAAGTAGTTTATTCTTGTAGATATACCTAAGTGATATTAATGAAATACTGTTCAAGTTATGCAAAAAATTTATTTTATAGTACTAGTTGGAAACAGTGTCAGGTCTGTTATTTTGAGGATTATATAAACACATTTAAAAAGTTAAACTACTGAATCTATCTCTGACATCATGAATCGGTCTATGAATCTCATCAATGGTGACGATCAACAAAAGAAAGCTTCATGCTGCAATGCATGCTGGGTATCATCGTAGTACTAAACTAATTTATAACTCCCAGCATGCATTGCAGTTGATCGTTTTATATGAATTTGTTTGATGATTGTCACCATTGTTGAGATTTGTAGGATGAGTAATGATGTCTGAATGTGTCAGGAATTTTTCTGTTTGTCTTGTCACAGTGGATTTACAAACCAAAACAATTATAAATGTAAAAAATGGATCAACATAATCATGTAAAGCAGCTTAATTTTATATCATGTTGACATCTTCACAAAAAGCAATCAGGTTAAACTTAACTTTGAAACACATCTTTCTTTTCCAATGCACATGTGTTTCTACATATACACATACAAACACTAAAAAAGAAAATAAAGATTTACATTAGTGAATAACAAGAGTCAAGGACCCAACTAAAGCAAACACTGATCACGATAATGGTGGTTTGTTGAAATCTCAATATTTTTCAATATTAATGGAGGGTGCAAACCTGATATTGATTCAATGCAGTTAACATTGAAAAATCAACTGTTTTTAACATTGTTTCAATGGTTTGCATGCTATCTGTGAAGGGATTTGAACAAACCTAACCATTAGAATAAAACTTGGTAACTCATTGTACTAACATAATTATCTCAATAACCCAGATTAGGGGAGAGATGAGACTGGTAAATAAAAACACACGGACATATGGGCACATTTCAGATTCTAGGAAGTTAATGGGAAACTAGACAAGACTTTCGCTGTGTGTAAAATTCTCATCTCAGGTATATAATGGTCATTGTCTTAAAGCTGCTAAACTTCCATTTTTGTTGAGAATAGTTTTGCACTTGACTTTACTACTTGAAAAAAGTTTAGTAATAAGTGGTTGCTGTGTGTTGGCATAAATAATTTTATTGCTGGGCGCCTGTTACAATAGTGTGAGTGACTGCTTGTATTGCTTCATGACTGATGAAAAACGTGCCTTGTTGTGTACAGTAGAATTCTGATGCATCGTAGAATCGAATTTAATTGAATCGTTACCTGGTGAATCGTAATTGAATGGAATTGTGAGGGCAGTGCCAATTCACACCCCTAGCAACCGCACATAGCAACTGCATAGCAACACATTGAAAAAAATGAAAACTATCAGAACACCTTAGCATCTGAATATTAACACACGCACGCACACGTGGTTGTCAGTTTTGCACTTGCCAGCAACACTTACTGTACACCCTCTTTAAGGATAAACATCTACTGTACTGTAGTTAATAACATGTTAATAACACAATGTATAAATCTAACAACTTGTATTGGTATATATTTTTGTGTATAAACTACTAATCAGTAAAACATTTACTGTAATATTGAAATCTTCTGTCATAATCCCCCACCTTCCTTGAGATGCGTCTCTACAAAAAAAGAATGAATAACACATGCTTTTCCCAGCCTTGATCCCATCTGGCACTGTTGATCACAGGTGCGATTCGCCTGCTAATGCTAAATTTCATTTTCTCATTAACCTGAACTTTATTATAGTCAATATTTCACTATGACTAACAAATAAATCTCCATCGCTTATCACCTTGCATTCACTTATGTAATGGGGTCATTCAACCTTCCTGCATTTTTATTACATTTCATAGGGGTTCTGCAGGCTTTGCGGAAAAGTCTACACAGACAGCAAGCGTCATGAAGAATATTCAAAACATCCTTCTTTTTGAGTAATGCGGTTCAGACTGCGTCTCTGCTCGCCCCGGGACTGTATTGCATGGCAGTAATGCAAGAAATCCCACAGGGTGGCTCACGGCTCCGGGCAGGATTGTGTAAGATTTTCCTCATTGCCTAATTCATTGCTATTCCATCATTTACTCACCTCTCTGTAAATTGGTTGTGATATGGTGTTGGTCAGGGCGAACAGAAAAGCGTCTTTCAGCAGGTTTCACAGACAGAGATGTTATTGCGGTGTCTTGTCATCACCTCATCAAACACACTACTGTCCTTTGACAGATGGGGTAAAACATGTCAACGGCTAGCAGGACAGGTTGACGTGATCGCGCAAATAGGTCTACGGGGCTGTATGCATATACGTTTGCATGATCTCATCACGCATAACACCCTCTTCACAACATCATTTACACTCAACACAACACTTTGCCCAATCCAAGCCCCGAGGATGGAAGTCTGTATGTCATTTGCTTGTTGGATCTATTCAGCTAATAAACTCAAAAGCTCATAGCTTTGATTCTTCACAGGCACGTGAGACGCGAAAGAGAGAAATAATCCAGCCACGTGCTGCTGTCTCTGTCTTTCTTTCTGCTTTCTGCTCAGGCACTCAAATTCTGCTTAATATCACATACTGAAAAAAATACATTTCATCAAATGTTGCCTCGTTTCTTTCTTTTTCTTCCTTTATTTGGCTACATTTTACCGTGGCTAGACAGCACCACAGGTTTAAAATGAGTCTGTCTGCCTGACTGTCTTGGCCAAATTGCTGAGCAACTGTGGACTCAATTTGTATCTCAATTTAAGCACATTTAAGTCATTCTGCCAAAGCGTTTGGAGCTGCATATTATGACAAACTGCAATGTAGACTAATGTGAAGTAAAAATAGTGCAAGTAATATTTATAGAATATCGAATTAAGGAGAAATTAAAATAGAAACAAATGAGGCAATTGTTAAAATACATTATGAGTATCAATTATGTAAAATGACTTAGTATAGGTTTCCAATTGCTCTCCATTTGATCTCATTTAGAAATAATTGAGATATTTAAGATATATATTTTTCTTTTTTAAATGGGAAACTAAGAAAGTAGGAGATTAAAACAAAATTGAATTAAAAAAGTAATATTACATTTAAAAAATAAGAAAAATCTCATAACAATAATAATTTTAGATATTTGTACTGAATAAAAGACAAATATACTAAGCAAGGAAGTCTTTTTATGCAGTGTACAATTTGGGAGTGTGGCTAAGTCGTATTCAAGTTGAAAAATGTCACCTTTTAAGCACCTTTAAAGGGGACAGAGAATGAAAACCCATTTTTACCTTGTCTTTGTTGAATAATGGTAGTCTCCCACATTCACGAACATACAAAAAGTGCTAGACATGCTAAACATCTCAGTCTCATAGAAATTCCTCTTTTAGAAATGTCAGCTAGAAAACGGCCCAATCTGAAAAAATGATGCTTATGACATCACAGGTATCTCCCTGCCCCTCAACTTTAAAATAATTGGCTAAATTTAAAATAAGTGGCAGCAAAGTCAGCCAATCAGTAATGAGATTGCAAGTTAAGCCAGTAGGGGGAGCCAAATAGGTGCAAAACCACTTGTTTAAAATCCATCACCCTAATAGAGCAATCTGAGAGAGGTTTTTAGGAAGCTTCTAAGGCATTACAGACCCAAACAAAAACATTTTTGTCTACATGTCACATCACAGAACAAGGATAAATACACCTTTCAATCATTCTATGTCACCTTTAAATATTGCTCTCTATGTAATGTAATTAACCAATAAGCTTAAACCTCACAAAATTTGCATACATCAGCCAGTTTCAGAAAGCTGCAGAAAAAGCACTGCTCTACTTCTAAACTGATTGCTAAATCATCTTAACGGATGGGTTATTGCAAGAGCCGTGGCAACCAGGATGGACAGACACTACATTATTCACCTGCGCATTAAAAATTATCTTTCAGCAATGTTGCCACCATTCCGAAGAGCTTTCCCAAACTTTCCAGAGACTCTCGCAATGCTTCATCCGTCACATATCTGTCTCCACATACTGTACATGAAGTATGCAGCAGTGCGTCTGTTGGGGTTAATCAACGCATGGGATATGTTGCAAACACATCTATCCACGCTGGTGTCAAAGGCAAGTGTGTCCCAACAATGGATCAATCACATACGCAGCCAGATTTTGAATTGCTGGCCTCCCAAACCAAACTTCGCCTCAAGGACTTCATTGTAGTCTCAGCTGTGCAAACTCAGCATTCATGAGCTCAACTTCTGTGAGTCAAAATTCCGCCATGTACACAATGGGCATCAATCAAGGTTGCGCAAGCCAAAACTTCTCCTGGGTTTACAAATAAACAGCCAGGGGAATGTTGACATTAATATTGGCCTCTAATCCCAGCATTATGGGTTTGACGAGTCAGCTACGCGTTTACACTTCATGACATTTCCACCCTACGTAAATTAATGATTCACCCATACAGCTGCTGCGGCAAATGTTCCTCTTTCCCACAAGCTAATTTGATGTCGCCATCCAGTTTTAGAGGTGCGTGATTTGAAACGCAGCCACTTGTCGCCCATTCCCGGGCCCGTGTTGTGCAAGCGTTGCCATGGTTCTGCTGTAATAGTTCATAGGGGGAGTTGGTTTTTGGATGGGGGCTGACTGTGAAAGTGTTGTGGTTTTGAAGGTCCATGCTGCATTTTGTGCATTTCATCCACTGGAGGCAATTGTCGGAAAGGCCAGCACCAATTGGACGGCCTAGCCATTTTTCCCCAATCAGGCCACTGCTGAGTTACTTAAGATTTGCATGGAATGATGAAAACAGCAAGCTGGATACAAAGCAGAAAACTTTATTAAAGCATTAGAAAATTACAGAGAAGAGTTCACAACATAAAATATACCAACTTGGTAAATTAACCACATTTTTAACTAATCTAACCAGTTTTCCCAACTTGGCCAAGCTTGGTGTTTAGGTGGTTTAGATGGTTAGCCAGACACAGAAACCTCTAACATTCAAGCTACGGTGATCAGGGTGGGAGACCACCTAAATCCAGAAAATCAGTTTATTTTTATCAGTTAAAGATTTTTTCAGGAAAATAAACTTATCCACAGAACAGAGGCTCTCTTCTCAACAAGTGGGAGATTCCCTCTCCGGTCTCCATTTGTAGGGCTGTGTTCAAGGAGACACGCACATTACAGTCATTGCATATCCAAAGGTTAAGTCAATTGTTCCAGCAGAGTTTGGTAGATTTACCTAATACACCCGGGGCTGCCACAAGTACTGTAGTTGTGTTATTAAAGGGCACTTACTGAGTCTTCTGAACAACGGTCGAAAAGAGTTGGCACAGACAGAGAAAGGGAAGGAAAGAAGGTGATGGAAAAAGCAAGCGGAAAACAATAAGATAAAGAGAGTGTCTCTGGTAACCCTGTCCTCTCATTGACCTCGACTTTCTGGCCAGTCGCAGGATAAACAGGAGTAGTTGCAGTCTTAGTGTTGTAGTACTGACATCCGTTTTCCATAACCCGGTGCAAACCAATATTACATAACCTTTCAGTTACAACTTTATGAGATTGAATAGTAAACCACAACATCCAAACAGGGAAAAAGTAGGTTGATTTAGTAAAATAACTAACAGTTGGTTTGTTGAGTAATCAATGAGACTTGCTGATGGTGGAAATTTATGCAATCTCAACGGTTTCTCGCCTCTGAATGAGACGCACATGTTTTGTGCATCGTCCTGGTGGCAGTGACCTGCAATAAGTGTAATAGGAGTTTTTATCCTAATCCTTTCCCTAACCCTTAACACAATATCTCACAGGATTTAGGCCGTATTGTATCCCAACGAGCAAGAACCACTGTTTTCATCCTAATCTAAACTGTGGTGGCCGGTGACTTCTTATCGAGGGCACACAATGCGAAGCTCATCACAACATATATTTAACCAGCCATGTGTGTGGCTCGTCATTTCAAAATACGTATGTGTTGGGCGCGTTATGTAAACTTATGGGCATACTTGCGTTATACTAAATAAGATGCTCACGTTTGCCAGATACTCGCTTAATCTCATGTGTAATCAGAGTTTAGCGTTAGGTTAGTGTCTTGCGAGTATTTTGTAGACGGGAGCATCTCTTTTATCATAAACCCTTTCGACGCATTTGCAGCAGGCACATATTTTGACAAACCGAACATATATTTTGGCATGACAAGCAACAGACATGACACTCCGAACACATATTTTGAATTTGCGCCCCTCGGAAGAGAAGTCCCTGCCCTCAAAACTAACCCTAAACCCAACATCTAATGTGATTTATGCGTTTGCTGTATCCTTTCTATAGGTAAAACACCACATGAAGTCGAGCACATCAACTATTGCATGTTTGATAGATTATCAAATCCAAAAACAAAACCAATATGTGTTAGTACGGTATAAAAATTACTAAAACACTACAATTTAAACCAGGGGAGGGCATTGCTGGTCCTGGAGGACCACTGTCCTCCAAAGTTTAGCTCCAAACAAACCTGAGAATACCAATCAAAGGCTTCAGTACGAGTTGGAAATGACATTCAGGTGTGTTTGATTGGGGTTTGAGCTAAATTTGGCAGGACAGTGGCCCTCCAGGACCAGAAATGCCCACCCCTGATTTAATCTGTGTTCTCCAATAGTGTACACGAGCGGCCATCTTGTCAACAACATCTCGTTTTGACATCTCGAGTGATTCTGTGTGATTTAGACATCAAGTTATGCCCCCCAACGCAATGTGGTACCATTTAAACCCAATTTTGTTTGTTAATGGAGTGCTAAAAACGTGTAAAGCCTAATTTCAAGAAGTCAAGTACTGTAGTACTGGGACTATCTTTGTATATGTAAGGTTTTGTGGACCTGCTATCAGTCATAGTTACTGCCAAAGAAGAGACTTTGGATAAAAACATTAAGTTAATGACTATAAGCTAATAGCCACCGTCTTTAGCGTAACCACATGTATTTTAAAGCAGCTCAACCCTGTTATTGAGTAAGCTGTTGGCATGCGGCTAGCAGTGGCCGGTGTCTGGCCAAAGACGCAAATGTTATCTGAGGTAATCGAACACAGAACAGAGGTTAATCTGACAAAGAACAGACTCACAGCATCTGAAAGAGCTTTTCATCAGAGAAGTAAATAAACCTGCAAACCAAAGGTTTCGCTAACACTATTTAAATATTGGAACGGTCACAACAAACAAGTTATCATTTAAGATGTAAAGATTTCTAGATGGAATTTGTGTCATGTAACAACATTGTTTATTCATAATTGTTGGAGTAAATGTACAACTTTGAACTCTAATAGAAACCTTTTGACATTAAAGTATCGTAATTATTTCCTCACTGTTAAGAAACGATGAAACAAAACATTGTGTACTATTCTTTATTGAGAAAATAGGACCTGTGCTGTAACCAATGAAAATTACAGTGGAAAGCAATATACATAAATATAATCTGTTGTGATGACAGATGTTAACGTTAAAGTGTTTAATACTTTTGTGTCTGCGTGTGTGTCAAATGTTTTACAAAAGTAGAAAAAAATTACATCCGCAGGAAAAAGAGGCTAAACACGAAACACATTTCTAAAAGAAACATTTGAAAATTAAACTAAATTTTATTTGATGAAATGATTATATGTGATGGCCAAACATGTCAAATTAAAATTGATGAAATTACAAACATACGCATGAAGTATTCTGTTCTGCATTTGTTAAAATACTATTGCATACCGTTCTCTCTTCAGTCGGTCAGTCAGTCCATGTTTCAGGACATAATAAAAGATGTCCCACATGTACATGAAGAGTAACAATCAAGCCAAGGCACTGACAAACGAAAAGACCATACAAATACAGACTTTCCATTTAAAAAAAGAGAGGAACTTTTAAATCTATATGTTGCTCATACAGTTTTTTGACCAGGTCATGTGTATTATGTACATAGCTAATATATAATTCAACCCAATCTGAAGGAATTTTGTGGTATAGTCACTAAATATTTGATTTATTTATTCATCTTCATGGACACGATTTTCCTCTTTTTTTCGTGTCACTTAGCACAAATGACTATAGTTTGTTTTCGTGTCCCAGAGCACGACTTTCTTTTTTAAGTCTTTATATGTATTGGTTTCTCTATTTTTTACCATTGTCATTTGGGGTTGGAGTTATAACGACTTTCTGTTATATTTCAGAAGTCCTAACCCCAAGGGATAATGGATTTTTTTGAGAAACCAATACATAAAATGACACGAAAAAGAAAGTCGTGTTTGGGGACACGTAAAAACAATATATGAAGAGTTTGGTTCCAAAACGCGATAAACGGCATTTTAAAACATTTGTTACCTCCAAAATCACTATTGTATCAGGTCAGTATTAAAAAGTCAATTCTTCATTTTACGCAAAATCTGATATCCGCCGTGTAATTTTTTGTAATTTTTTTCAAAACGCGACAAACGTTGCGTTTCGTAACCAAACTCTTCAAAAAGAAATTCATGCTGACTGACACGAAAAAGACATTCGTGCTCAATGACTTAAAATAAAGAGGAAAACCGTATCCATGAACATGAATAAATAAATCAAATATTTCGTGCCACGTAATGTCTAGGGTTCTATAATTACAAAAAGGGCCATAACAACACAAACAGTAAACATTAAAACTTCATGCAAAACATCCTGTACAGTGTATTCATAATCCACATAAAAACACAAATACATAACTTTACTAAATAAGATCACAATTCGTATACTTCTCCAAAGTGTTTATCCATCCTTGTAATGGCTCAAAGCATGTCCATAAAAGAATATAATCACATCTTTAGTCCATTTACTGTACATCTTTGCAGATTACATCCCCGCAAAGTTTAATGTGGCAAATGAGGACCTCTTCTTGCATTCAAGAAAAAAGGCAAGTGTCTGTTGAGCATAAGACAAACAGAGTTACAGTACATTCAGCATGTAATTCAGGCAAATAACGTAAAGTATAAAGTGTTATGCTTTTTAAATAACTGCTAATGCTTTTATGCTAACCAAACTCTTTGACACATTTTACCAAATGCACCAACTCAGTGTAGTTGTATTTGTTTGTATCATAAGGCATATCATTATATTCATTATATTACACACATTACATTAGATATTTGGGGTGAATTAGTAAATAGTCAAGAAGTATAAATTCTGTGATCTTATTTGCAACACTTGACAGTGACACTCTGCAAAAAATGTTTTTTTTTTGTCTTGTTTTCAGTAAAAATATCTAAAATATCTAAATTTAGCAAATAACTTAAAGTATAAAGTGTTATGCTTTTATACTGATCTTAAAATAACTGCTAATGCTTTCACTGCAAATTTTCAAGAAAAAAAATCTTAGTATTTTTGTCTTGTTTTCAGTAAAAATATCAAAAAATTCTTAAATTAAGATGCTTTTTCTTGATGAGCAAAACGATCCAAGTAAATAAGTCTAACAAGCAAAAAAATTCGCCAATGTGGTAAGCAAAAACATCTTGAAAATTTTTCTTAAACACTAAATTCAAGAAAAATTTTCTTACCCCATTGGCAGATTTTTTTGCTTGTTTTATGCACAAAATCACTTAAATTTGATATTTTTGGTCTAAAAACTAGACTTATTTACTTGGATCGTTTTAATCAAGAAAAAGCATCTTCATTTAAGAATTTGTTGATATTTTTACTGAAAACAAGACAAAAATACTAAGAATTTTTTTTCTTGAAAATCATTTTTGCAGTGAAAACTTCAAGTACCTTGGGTTGAACGGAGATTTGGTTTTCAGCTTTATTTGGAAGAGCTCTCTCGTCGAGCATCAAGCGCCCTGCGATGAAGACACAAAAACTCTTTTAAAAGGTTTGAGTAATGAAAACAAAACAAACTTCTTCAGATAAGTGACAGAAGCTTGTTTACATATCAAATTATTTCTTTAACTGGTGACTTTCTGCTAGCATTTATAAAGTTGTAGGTAAGGTATGTTGTCAGATAAAGATGATCCCTCACAATATTAACAATGGTTTTATTATAGTATCCAAACATTTAACCATGATGTTTTTGTTGTATTGGTCATTATTTGTATTGTAAAACCACGGTTTTACTTCAAAACTCTGCTTTCGGTGATGTCTTTAGCCTCTTGCGCTGATTGGCCAGACTCGTGACTCCCAACAAATCAGATGGGCGGTGTGCAGGGCTTTGCTGTAGGCAACTGACTAGATTGCCCCGTGTTTTACGGCTTTCAGTAAATCCTTGGCTGCATCAGAGCCAAATAGCGCATTTCAAAATTACACTTTATCGGAAAATCGGCTTTTACAATTTGCCAATAATGGGCAAAATGCTTAATATTGACGTTGATAATCGGCCAGATTGATATTCGGTCGACCGCTAGCCCAGAGTATAGTTTTTTTACCTGTACGCAAATGTACACTCATGGTCGAAACATAGTTTATTTAACTCGTACGTGTATACAGACGTTTGACGCATTCGCATTGCGAAAAAGTGTAAGCATCTTCTAGACTACATCCTACATTCTCATGTACGGACATGCGTGACCTACGCATATAAAATATGCTTGGTTATAAAAATAATTGGCGGTATGAGGACCCTTGCATAAAACTGAACTGTACTTCTAGCGTTAGTTGACATGAAGTTGTGTAAGTAGAATGTCTAAAGTGGACTGTCGAAATAAAGTGCTACCAAAGAAAATATCTTAGTAAGCGGCATAATCTGAACAAATGTCATCCTGTATATATATGATGACTTAAAATGCTGACTACATAGGCAGCTCACAAGGTTTCAAAACAGAACCCGAGCGTGAGTGTGTGTGGCCTAAGTCCAAACTAAAGTGAATGATCTGCCCTATTCTCGCAGCTGGTATGACAGTTAAACATTACTCAACCCCAAACTTAATTTTTCAGTCTGGTACTCTACACCTGTCTGGAACTCTAGACGGCACCTGGCACAGGTAGAGCGACCAAAACAGGCCTGCTGTCTGGATTTGTCTTGCCATGCCATTGTAACTCAGAACACTGAGCTCTTTTGAAGACATATTACCCAGCAGAGCACAAAGACTTCAATTCATATCCAAAAATGGGCCGTCTCGAAAAGAAATACTTTCTTTGTGAAATAACAGAAACTAATCGACGCAGGCATGAAAATGATTTTTCAATTCACACCTCAGTCTTAAATACTGTTTTTGGATACGATGGCACCAGTTTCAAAGTCACAGGTGATAAAATACATTTTAATAATGTTATGTGATCGTGTAAATTATAATTTTTCTGTACTTTTAGGACATAGGAGCAGTTCTCAGTCTGTGGTCTGTACAGAACCCACATTAAATTGACCAAATTGACCGACTTATCAACTAGCAATGAATTTTAAGATCATGCTAACATTTGATTTGTTTGTGGTATGTTTTTGTTTACTAAATGACAGTTTTGCATCAGTATAAGAACATATCCTACACTACTTTGCATAAATATACATTATTGCATGAAGATACTAGCTGTTTATCCTAGATTTAGGATGGCGAGGTGGTCAAGCAAGAAGGTTATCATCTAAAATTAATTAAGCTATTAATTTGTTTTCAACCTGTTAAAGAAACACTCCACTTTTTTTTATAAATATGCTCATTTTCCAGCTCCTCTAGAGTTAAATATTAGATTTTTACCGTTTTGGAATCCATTCAGCTGATCTCCGGGTCTGGCGGTACCACTTTTAGCATAGCTTACCACAATCCATTAAATCTGATTAGACCGTTAGCATCACGCTAAAAAAATAACCAAAGAGTTTCTATATTTTTCCTATTTAAAACTTGACTCTTCTGTAGTTACATTGCGTACTAAGACCGACGGAAAATTAAAAGTTGTGATTTTCTAGGCAGATATGGCTAGGAACTATACTCTCATTCTGGCGTAATAATCAAGGACTTTGCTGCCGTAACATGGCTGCAGCAGGCGCAATGATTTTACGCAGTGCCTGAAAATAATCCCCTTGGTAAATTTCAATAGACTGTTTTGGTTTGAGCTCTGTGTATTGGTACATCCACTTACACCTGGTGATGTCGGACAAAATCTGCAAATTGTCGGTCTGTGGCGTAGAGCTCGATGATGCGAATACGGTCCTGGATTTCCTATCATGTGAGCATGGAAGATGAATGACAAGAAACAGACAGTTATGTAACAACAAGAACCGCCTTCAACATCTACATGTCTAGACCAACCATGTCCCACACTAAAGATAGTGTAAGACACAAAATCTTAAGGATAGTACAAGTTTATATCAGCACTTTAATATTCAGAAAGCACTTTCAATACACTGCTATGTTAGCGAAAATCTACATTTATATTTAAAAATAAAATAAGTTTTCATTTTTGGGTGAATTATTTCTTTAATTTTAACATGCAATATGTACAGGAAACAACCCTCACTGCTATAAGCAATATGATTGATCATAACCTATAAAATATGTTTTGCAAAGCAGACCAGGAGAAATGTTGAACAATTCTCCATATTGCCAGGACGCACAAATCACTCTGAAGTCCAAGATATATCAGTCAATCACATTCTGACAGTTTCATTGTAAAACTAAACTGCAGCTTTAGTTACATGCTGAGTGTTTAGTAACTTCAGTATTATTTTCCTCAAAAATCCACCACAGTAGGCAGTATTAACATGCAAAGTGATGTTGCAGACATTGTGAATAAACGCACATGCACAAAGACTTTGTGGCCAGTTGTGCTTCAGTGATATGGTTGTACAAAGTGTGTGTATTTGTGTTGTTATCAGTGTTTGGAGTTACTACTTGAATGGTCATTTAAAATGACTTTTTTTTTAAAGGGCCCCTAACCTAGGTGTGTCTCTGGTATCCCCAGAATGTGTCTTTAAAGTTCAGCTCAAAATACACCACAGATTTTTCATTATATGATACACAATGAACAATAAATGGATTTGAATAATAACAGGATTTTTCTGCACACACATCAGCGACTTATTTTCATAGGTAAGGGGGGCTTTAAAGGTTTTTCCAATTACTTAATTCATGATTAATAATAATAATCGACGTAACGTAACAATATACAAAAAATATGCAATATTCAAAACCATACACTGCAAAAAATGATTTTCAAGAAAAAATGTCTTAGTATTTTTGTTTTGTTTAGAGTAAAAATATCTAAACATTCTTAAATAAAGATGCTTTTTCTTGATGAGCAAAACGACCCAAACAAATAAGTCTAGTTTATAGACCAAAAACATCAAATTTAAGTGTTTTGTGCATAAAACAAGCAAAAAAATCTGCCAATGGGGTAAGAAAATGTCTATTGAATTTTTCTTGAGTTTAGTGTTTAAGAAAAATGTTCAATATTTTTTGCTTACGCCATTGGCAATTTTTTTTTGCTTGTTTTATAAAAAAAAACACTTAAATTTGTTATGTTTGGTCTAAAAACTAGACTTATTTTCTTGGGTCGTTTTGCTCATCAAGAAAAAGCATCTTTATTAAAGAATTTTTAGATATTTCTACTGAAAACAAGACAAAAATACTAAGAATTTTTTTCTTGAAAATCAATTTTTTGCAGTGTACATATATACCCTGTAGCTACTATAGCAATGCCATTCAATTTTGCATAATTACATACAACTAACCTTAAAACAAAACCTAACCCTATTGCAATAAACATCTTGTTACTGTTAATAATATTTCTCAGTACTTAAATGGAAAGGTTACCCAAAAATTAAAATTCTGTCATAATTTTCTCATCTTCATGTCGTTCTAAACCTGTATGATTTTCTTTATTTCTGATAAACACAAAAGAAGATATTTTTATAAATGCACACAGCTGCTTGTAACCATTGACTTCCATAGTAGGAAAACAAATATTATGGAAGTACTGTGTTGACGGTACCAATTGAATTCCATTGTATTTGTTTTTCCTACTATGGAAGTCAATGCTTACAATCAGTTATGTGCTTACCATCATTTATCATTATTTTGTCTTCATCAGAAAAAATACATTCATACAGGTTTAAAACAAACATAAGGATGAGATAACAGGATTTTAGAGTTTAACTACTTTAAACTACAAAAAAAATATATAAATAAAGATTTCAAAGTAAGTAACAAATCTTAAAGGTCTAGTTCACCCAAAAATGAAAATTCTGTCATAATTTACTCAACCTTATTTTGTTCAATCCCATATAAATGTTTCTTCTATAAAATACAGTACTAAAGGTGATTTTTTTATTAAAATGGCCACTGGCCATGGATAGGATTATGAAAACTAATGGGGATCTGGGCCACATATCAAAACAACTCCCACCCTTAAAACTAAGCTTTCATCCACGTCAAATAGGCAAAGCAAATAAAATATGGCGTCTATACCTATTAATTCTCAGACACACTCATACATGTCATTACCTCTTTTGTAAGTTGACTGTTCTCATAAATATGTTTGATTTCCTCGCTGCTGAAGTCTGTGGAGTTCTCAACACTGCCGTTGCTGTAAGCAGAGGCTTCTGGGTAACGACGGTAATACTGATTACAGCCCAATGTTGCTTCACTTTCAAACATGGGGTTGTATTTAGTGGCTCGCTCTAGAGATGGCATGCTGTCCAGATGCCTGAGAAGATAATAAAAATTACAAGTCAGTTTACAGACTGACCGGCATCATGTTCTGACTCCTCACTTCTCAACATTTTATTTTATTTCGGTACTGTATCTCAAAAATTAGACATGTACACTCTGTCTAAAGCAAATGTGAGGTGTGCTTGCCGTAGCAAAAAACTCAAGCCACGATATTACAACAATACTAACATGTTTTAACATGATGTTGGCATGATTAAACATGATGCTAATATATTTTTTCACTAGGCTAGGTTGATTTGTCATGATGCTTGAATGATGCTAACATGTTTTAACAATATGCTAATGTGTTTTAACTGGATATTGACATGATTTAACAAGATTTAGAATGATGCAATCATGTTTAATATTATGCTAATGTGTTTAACCGGATATTTACATGATTTAACATTATTTAGAACGATGCTAACATTTTTAGCATATTTAACATGATGTTAGAATGATGTTTATTTGTTTTAGCATTATGCTAATGTGTTTTAACAGGATACTTGCATGATTCAGAATGATGCAAACATGTTTTAACATTATGCTTATGTGTTGTAACTGGATATTTACACGATTTAGAATGGTGCAAACATGTTTTAACATTATGCTAATGTGTTTTTACAGGATATTTACATTATTTAACATGATTTAGAATGATGCAAACATATTTTAACATTATGCTTAAGTGTT
This sequence comes from Paramisgurnus dabryanus, assembly GCF_030506205.2. Classification (NCBI taxonomy): domain Eukaryota; kingdom Metazoa; phylum Chordata; class Actinopteri; order Cypriniformes; family Cobitidae; genus Paramisgurnus; species Paramisgurnus dabryanus. The sequence continues at coordinate 26,657,857 of NC_133360.1, forward strand.
TTAACCGGATATTTACATTATTTAGCAAAATTTAGAAAGATCCAAACACATTTTACCATTATGCTAATGTGTTTTAACCATATATTTACATTATTTAGCATAATTTAGAAAGATCCAAACATATTTTAACATTATGCTTATGTGTTTTAACCAGATATTAACATTGTTTAACATGATTTAGACTGATGCAAACATGTTTTAACATTATGCTAATGTGTTTTAACCATATATTTACATTGTTTAACATGATTTAGACTGATGCAAATATGTTTTAACATGATGCTAATGAGTTTTAACCAGACATTTACATTATTTAACATGATTTAGAATAATGTAAACAAGTTTTTACATGTTTAACATGTTTTAACATTATGCTAATGTGTTTTTACAGGATATTTGGATTATTAAACATGATTTAGAATGATGCAAACATGTTTTAACATTATGCTAATGTGTTTTAACCATATATTTACATTGTTTAACATGATTTAGACTGATGCAAACATGTTTTAACATAATGCTAATGTGTTTTAACCATATATTTACATTGTTTAACATGATTTAGACTGATGCAAACATGTTTTAACATGATGCTAATGAGTTTTAACCAGACATTTACATTATTTAACATGATTTAGAATAATGTAAACAAGTTTTTACATGTTTAACATGTTTTAACATTATGCTAATGTGTTTTACAGGATATTTACATTATTAAACATGATTTAGAATGATGCAAACATGTTTTAACATTATGCTAATGTGTTTTAACCGGATATTTACATTATTTAGAAAAATGTAGAAAGATCCAAACATATTTTAGCATTATGCTAATGTGTTTTAACCATATATTTACATTATTTAGCATAATTTAGAAAGATCCAAACATATTTTAACATTATGCTAATGTGTTTTAACCAGATATTTACATTATTTAGCATAATTTAGAAATATGCAAACATATTTTAACATTATGCTAATGTGTTTTAACAATATATTTACATTATTTAGCATAATTTAGAAAGATCCAAACATATTTTAACATTATGCTAATGTGTTTTAACCAGATATTTACATTATTTAGCATAATTTAGAAATATGCAAACATATTTTAGCATTATGCTAATGTGTTTTAACCATATATTTACATTATTTAGCATAATTTAGAAAGATCCAAACATATTTTAACATTATGCTAATGTGTTTTAACCAGATATTTACATTATTTAGCATAATTTAGAAATATGCAAACATATTTTAACATTATGCTAATGTGTTTTAACCAGATATTAACATTGTTTAACCTGATTTAGACTGATGCAAACATGTTTTAACATGATGCTAATGTGTTTTAACCAGACATTTACATTATTTAACATGATTTAGAATAATGTAAACAAGTTTTTACATGTTTAACATGTATTAAAATTATGCTAATGCGTTTTAACAGGATATTTACATGATTTAACATGATTTAGAATTATGCAAGCATGCTTGAGCATGTTTACCATGATGTTAGAATGATGCTAACATGTTTTAATATTATGCTAATGTGTTTTAACAGAATACTTACATGATGTAGAACGATGCAAACGTGTTTTAGCATTATGCTATTGTGTTTTAACAGGATACTTACATGATTTAATATGACTTAGATTGATGCACACATTTTAAGCATATTAAACATGATATAAAATAATGATGCTATCATAAATTAGAAAGATGCATTCATTTACTGTACATGATGTTACCATGTTTCAACCCTATCATGGCTCACCATGACTTAAGAGTGATTGTTGCATGGTCTTAGTATGATGTTAATATGATTTAGCATGGTGCTATTAATAAATCAATTCAATAAAATAAAATGTTCTCAACATGCATCAGTGACTGTTGAGATGTGCTACAGTCTGTTTGACTGCAACAATTTTGCACAATATGACGAGCCAACTATGGCAACACGCTTTTGCTGTGGGATCAAAAAACAAAGAGATTGTCCCACCTATTTATATTCGCCCCAGGGTCAGATAGATTAGACACGGGATAAACAGAACAATGTATCAGTATTTATTCCACTGTAACCTGTTGATCAGGATCAATGACAGATCCCCTGCAGAGACATTATGTCATGTCTGTCTGCCCGGACAGGGAAACAAATTATTTAACAAAGATGGCTGACGTTTATATCTAAAGAGGAGATCCAAAACTGAGATAAACTTATTAGTTTTATGAAACACAGAAAGTTTTGCTTACTGGGACTTGTTTTGAGTTAATACTAAGCAGTATATTTTATCTAGAACAAAGACTTTAAAATGACTTTTGTGATGTTACTATCAGAATAACGATCAATTGAAGAGAAAAACTTATGACAAGAACAGGAACATCTTGTTCGAGAAAGATAATTGAAACAACCTGCTTATCTTAAACCCGAGAGTTTTCCGTTTCATAATTACCAAGAACAGAAGAACATTACGTCTGTTCAGGTCTTTTCATACAACAAGGTCATGCAGGATAAAAACGTGAACGCTCCTGTCTTAAATACAGCCCTGCATCCCATACAATCTTCCAGTTTGTAGGACTTTTAACAGAACCAGAACTGAGCTTCCCTGTACTTCCAATAAACATGACTCAATGTTTAAAATAAACAAATTTAAATCATGTGCTGATGCTGGTATACGTTACACATATTTGTTGCTTTTGGGGCGTTCGAAGAAATCAAATCAAATTTCCGAGTAAACAAATCCTGATGTTTTTTCCCACCAAAGGCAATTTGTGTCTTTAAACCTGATAGCCTTCAGATGAGCGTGCAACTGACAGTACAATGTGTTAAAATGAACTGAACCACCCAGATTTGTAGTCCACTATGGAGTTCTGCTTATCTTGAGGTCTAATCCTTCATCCAAACAACATGATCTGCGGGTTTGTAAAGAGCATTGGGAGGGTGTTTGTTAAAGCTCTGTTCTCACCGCAAAGGGTCTTCTGAATCATCCGTGTCATATTGGTCTCGCAGAGTTCTGGCAAGGAAGAAGATCACGCCCGAGGCCACGAGGAGGAACCCAGCCACCGAGGCAATGGCAATGCCGACTACCAGCGGTTCTGACACATACTCCTCACAGTGTTCACCACGGTACCACCAGTTCTCACCAACACGACACCTAAACACAAGACAAATTAAGGTGTGGGACAAATGATGATGAGGATAATAATGCAACATTGGCTGCAGCTGAAAAACTCTGGTGATACCTCTTATTGACCTCACCATTTAGGCATATAAAAGAAAACCCACAGTCATTGCTATAATATATAGCAATTTTTATATAAATGTCTTATTTTGAGGTGCGTAATGAATCTTTAATACATTCTTCTTTTGCGTTAGACAAAAAAATAAAAGATTACGCTTTGGATATGCTAATATGCTTTTTTGATTGCGTAAATACTGGCAAGTTGTATTTTTGGGTGAACTATCTCTGAAACAGCACATACCTGCAGATGGCTCCCTTTCCAGGTATGATATCACATTTCCCATCGTTCTGGCAGAAGTCTTCCTGTATTTCACAGATGCTCTGACATGGGAGCCCATCCACGCTAAAATAGCCAGCGTCACAGACGCACTCCGCCTCGCCCGACCAGCGATTGACCAAACATTTCGAGAACTCATTACACGCTTGGAACTTACATGGATCTGCCTGTTCCCCTATAGACACCAGAGAGAAAAAGATATCATAAACACATACAGTATATACAAACTATATCTCTTATAAGAACTATAAGGGTGCGTGCACACCAAAGCTTTTAAACGTGGCTGAAAATGCCAGGCGATGCCTAATGGCATCTGTTTTTCAGCCGACTGCCAGCTTTCTTCAGCTGGTTGCTGTGATACTTCTGCTTTGTTTATCAGTCGGTGTACGATAAGCTGGTTGGTTGTTGTGATATTTATCCCATGTGAGAACTGACATTGACAAGCTAAGCTTTTCACCCAAATTTGAATATTTTGCAACTCTCTGCCCTGAGCGCAGAAAAAATGCAGACCGCCTGCAATCAGTGCAGCAAAAAAACGCTAGCTGCTGGCTTTTTGGAAAAACGCTGCGCTTACATTGGAATCAATTGAAAACATATGCCAGCCGTGTGCGTAAAAGCATTGGTGTGCACGCCCCCTTAAGCTTCACCCATGTTTGTCTGTGTTAATGCCAATTGCATGTTGTTAGGGCGTTTTCAGCCACTTTCAAAAGCTTTGGTGTGCATGCCCCCTAACTAAGCTGACGTCTTCAAATCTCTGAATAATATGTTTGCATTTGCTGCAATTGTTTTAGCATAATGCATTTGAACGCTGGAATGAGCATTGAGGGATGTTGTGTACACATAAAACAGCTAAGCAAGAACACACACACAAAATGTAAACACAATACACAACGTATGTGCAGAATGGAGTCACTTAACTATCAGAAGGGCGGTTCACATTATAACGTTAACGATAACTAAATTAGCGTCCACACCACCAGACGATAACTTTATGCTAATCCATACTCCCGCAAATCCTTTACCTTCAATGGCATTAACTAATATTGCATATTCCCTTAAATAAAAATGCTTGTAATTGTTCACATGTCATTAAATGTGTAAATATGCTGTTCTTGTTGCATTTAAACAGCAGGTATAACCATCCGAAATCGCTCTGAAAGTGATCCCAATGATGTATCTGTACAGTTACAATTGTGGCGTGAACTTCGCTATTTTGTTTAATATAAAACAAGTTATTAATATTTTTTATAGTTATCGTTATAATGTGCACAGCTATTTACTGATGCCGTCGTATTGCCTGACCTCTGTTTGCTTTCAATGTTTTGTGTGTATATGTATGTTCTATGAATTACCTGATTCAACATCTAGTGAGTATTTGTCTATGGCAAGATTCATTGTTTTGTAAGCGGTGTTACAGAAGTTCTCGAGGATAAGGTACACTTCTGTCGTCACACTATGGGGAACTGGCTTTCCAAATTTCATCCTGCTGTTTACAACAATGCTGCCATTCCTGAAGTTCAAGATCTCCAAATTTTGGAAATTGCTGAGGTTGTATTGTAAATATGGCACAAGCTAGAATTTTTTGGGAAAGAAAAGAAATACACTGAAAATGTGCAAGTTAAGAATGCAGATCAATCAAAATTGTGATTATAAATGAACAGTAAAGCTAACAGGTGTTTTTAGTTAGCATTTTATCTGACTTGCAAGTAGGGTGTAGTGGTATTTCGCGATACATACCAAAAAAACACAAATTTTATGCACAGCTCTTTCATGTACTGCTACTCTTTAATCATTAGTAATCTAAAATCTAAATGAGTATGAGTAGTTTATAACATACATTTGAGAAAGCAACACTCGTCAAACATAATAATTATACATGTTCTATATTATGATTAAAATATCTGCCTGTGTAATGGTACTTCTTCAGCAGCGCATATTGAGTTCCTGCATGAGAGCGCCCTCTGGCTTTGGATGTATTCACCATAATTCATTGAGAAGCATAGCTAGCAGAATCGCACGAAGTATCGTTACACCACTAGGTTGATTAAGGTCATTACTGCTTAACAAGGAGACAGTGGTCCCTAATGACATATGACCCTGCCTATGACTACCAAATAACTTACCAGCTCCAGAAAGCGCTGCTCGAGAGCCTTGTATTCAGTAGAGCTCTTGTTGAACAGATCTTCTGAAAACATCATGTTGGTGACCCTGAGACTGAAAAACACTACCAGTGCCCTGCCAGGACTGGCTGGCAAGGCAATACTTGCCATGTCCGTCCCATGAGGTAACCCACTACCACCATCTTCATCGTCGCTTGACCCATCATATGGGAAGGCGTCAGATGAAACGTCAATTTCTGTTATCTTGGAGTTAACAGAAATAGGAACATTAACAGTAGTACTCCCAGAGTTCACGGTTTCTGAAGGTTGGCTGAAACCTTTTCTTGTACTGTTTTCTTGTACTAAATCATTTAAAGTTTCTTCTGCATTAACATTCTGGTCGGTAGGTGTAAAACTTGGTTGATTAAGTGGTGGCAGAATCATTGAACTAGGGTTTGTCTCTGAATGTTCTGAAATGACAGTAATTGTGGATGAGTAAAATATTCCAGTTGAGTCCCCATCTTCAGCCTTCTTTGGTAAAATAGGCTCCTCTTGATTAATGAAGTGAGTTGCAGTATAAGCATCCACATAATTGTCTGGAGTCTCTGGAGTCATCTCTTTAACAAACAAATGAGTAGAGGATTGGGTGTGTGTAGGTTCTGTTATTGAATCTGGTGCAAGTTCATGCTTATCCGCTGATGAATGTGATACACGTGTAAACGGGGACTCTTTCTCAGGAATTAGAGATGTCGAATGATCTAAATTGAGTCCCTCTGTGACTCTTGTTGGAGTGGCTGTTGTTGCAACTATGATCTCCTCTTCAGCTAAATCCTTTTCAGAGAGTTCCGTCACTGAACTTTCGGTAGACAAAATCTTGATGTCCCCCAAGACTTCATCTAGAATTTTAACTTCTTCTGAATTACTGATAGTATCTTCCCCATACACAATATCAAGGTTTGGGTTTGCAGGCAGTTGCGTGGTTGAGGGGATATCTTTCATCTTTGTCGTTGAGGCCAATGTTGTACCCAAATCTTCCTGAATCTGTTTGTTTTCTGTTGAAGGAGTGTACTCTTCTGTTACCTCTATGGCTGTGCTTGGCGGCATCACCGTAGATGATATACTATCTGTGAGGTCCTTATGAACAGGTGAACTCTTAGTATCAAGACTTGGTGATCCATCCTCATCTACTGTGGTGTAAACACGTAGCAAAGGTTGATCGGTTACATGTGTAACCAAAGTGGTAGATTCATTTGGAAAATAATCATCAGGTGCTACTTGTGTCTGCATGGAAAGCTCGACAGTCAGAGACTTCATAGTCCAGAAAACCGGGGCTTGGTCAGCTGTCGTGTAGCGAGGATTGGCATGAATGCCTCGCGTCACAGGAATCATGTCCAAGAATGTGTCCTCACGAGTCGGTTCTTGGTGAGGAGGCTCAAGTGGTCCATCTATATGTTCTGGATCTTCCTTGGGTTGCTGTACCTCAGCATCTTTATCTGAGGCTTCATGGGGTTTTTCAGACACCCGTGACCAAATGTCAACACTTTGGTCATCCCCAGAGAAACCTGAGCCTGAACCCAGGTCTGTCAATTCACCAAGAGTTGCAACCTCCACACCAGGAGAATCTACAGGGGAAAGTGGTATGTCATTTGGCCTTTGTATTGATACTGCAGGTAATGCATCTTTAGTTGCAGTATCTATAACGGTACTAAGTGTAGTTGCAGTCTGTAGAAATCCCTCCTCTTCAAGAATAGACTCACTTTCTGTGCCACGAGATGGTACACCACTTGACGCCTCAGATTTAGATGTAAGCTCAAAATTCAAGTTCTTTAAAGACGTATCCGCAGGAGAAATTGTGGAACTTTCCTCAAAGACGATGACATCATTCACATTTGTGTCATCACCTTGTCCATCAAAAGTGGGAAGAGGGTCAAAAAAGTCATGATTTGTGATGAAGATGTCATTGCTGGATAATTCAGGAATGTCTGGTGGTTTCTCTGATGCAAGAACATTGTCCTGGAATGTAATATTAAATTCATAGTTAATTAATGTTTAAGTAAAACAAATTACAAATATTTACCATTTATTATTACATTGTTCATTAGCATATCATTTTGTGTTGTCATGGCCTTTTTGGTTTAGATATATGGTTTAGATATATGAACATTTATATACATTTACATTTATAAGCAAAGTTACCATACTAAGGAAAAATTTTTCACCATTGCTTCACTGGACAACACTGCCCAATGTGACAGTTAGTCAGTGTCGGCGCCACGAGCGGGCCCTGGGGGGCATGGCCCGGCCACTTGAGTCACTGTGCCCCCTTACTTCTCAAAATAACAATGAACTTAATAATTAAAAAAATGTGCTGCAAATACATTTGGTTATACAATGAATACTGATTAAAATTCGGAGTATAATTAATAAAACATAATAATTAAAATACTAACCCACAATGCAATGCTAACATAGTCAGCCAGTTACATACACGCAGCCACTGTCACGTTCGGGGGCTCAATCGCCATGCGTGAGAACTCATTTTCTGTCTAAATAATGTATACTTGTAAGTCTTGGCATTTGAGCAAGACGAAGAAATTTCGCGACAAATAAAAGGACCTTCTTAAAAAGTTGAAAAAAGTCCTCTCGTCGCCTGCAGCTCTTCTGAAGGTAAAACGCATAGTTCATTCTGGTGTTAGATATGTCAGTAACATTGTTTTCTTTTGCTGTTATTTGGTTATGTACTGGTCTTTATGATTTGCGTGAGTTATCCAGTCTTGCACTTTAACGTCTTTATAAGTTATGGTTTACTATAGTGAGGGATTTATTTAACAACTTGGCTGGCTGTAACAATCCCGCTGATTTCACGGCTAGTTGCTATATGATTAAATATATAGACATAACATTTTGATTTGATGTCTTTTATTAGCTTATTTTAAAGAAATACAAACCTTCTGGGAAAACGTTTCCAGACGCGTTAAAACAAGTAAAAAGTCAAAAGACGAACGTTCGGTTTAATCATTGTAAATACAATCTCATATACGTGATTAATTATGCATATTTATTCTGTATTAATTCGTAACTGTCTCTGTTAACGTGACTCGCTCGCAGTACCCGGGTGAGGCTGTGTTTCAGGCGGTTGTTCAAGGAATAAAATACCTTTGAATGTTGCGACTGGCCAATCAGTACCAAGCATTTTACAGTGCCATGTAGTAATAATAATAGTAAAATAATAAGATGAACCAGGTGCCCCCACAGTAAAACAGGAGGCCCGCTCATTCTGTATTCTCTGGCGCCGACACTGCAGTTAGTCCTACTTGAATTTCCCTAATAAATTTCAATGTTGTCATAGCTAATGTAAAAATCTCTTCATACAGGTCTACACACTATACACGAATTGGTAGAGCATTGCATTAGCAACGCAAAACATTGTGTGTTCAATCCCGAGGAATATGCATACAAAAAATGTATACCTTGAATGCATTGTAAGCCACTTTGAATTAGTATCTGAAAAAATCCATAAATGCAAATGTAATTTTAAACTGCCACTAGTTTGGACCCAATCGCATGGCTAGAGTAAAAGAAAACTACACTCAGTTTTTAAGCAGAACAAATTTTCCCAAACTTCTCCGTAAATCACAGAGGACAAGGAAAAACTGCATGGGCATGTCAAAAAACCACACATGAATATTGGTGCTTCAGGCCATCCTGAGGGCCTGATCCCAGGTGGGGTTTAAATGATGCATATTTGAGTAAATAACAGATGCGTTAGATTTAGTTTAAAAAAGCGAGCAACAATTTATATCCTGTGCATGGCCATTTTCTTACTGTTTATGAGGCAATCAAACCAAATACCATCATCCAACTAAAACAGACAGCATTCTGCTGAACACATTGGCCGGTTATACATAAATCGCAGAATTTATTTTCACATAAATAACAAATGAAGTGCTACTGGAATATGATCACCAGCGGTCACACGCACTTCACGTCGTTTATGAAACACAAGCTGAACGAATTTCTGTGTAATTCATTCGTTAAACCATTCATACGTAAACTGTCACATTCAATTCAACAATATTGGTTTTATGAACAATTTACACAGAAATTCATCCTCCTCGTGTTTCCTAAATGAGGTCCATTTAGTATCCCAGATGAAAACGTCTTTCATGGACAATTCAGTTCTTAATTATGTCTTACAAAACGTACAGAAATGTTTAAGTTAATACTGAAATCTCTGACTTTTATCCGAGCACATTGTAAGATCTCTCTTAAGAATAGAGAAAACACAGAATGATTCAAATCTTTTTCCTAGAAGAAGAAACATAAGCTAACATAAATATCATAATTTTTCAAACAAATCATTTTTTCTCATTGCTGTCTAGGAAACAACTGAAATCTTATTTGCGATATTTCTTTCTTGTGAGACAGGACAATGGATTTACGATTTAAAACTAGTGTTTGACCTCACTATTGCCCCGAAGAGGTTTTGTATTTGGCAACCTCCACGTAAACAGTTGATCTGCTAAACGCTGTTTTGCCAAAAGGACAACAATGAAGATCTTTCTTTAAAAGGACAGAGCAGGTAAAGAATCAATCTCAGATGTTGTTATTTGTAACTATCAGTAACAAACATGTGTCTTTGCAGGCAAGCATAGGCCTGCTATAACCTGAGAGAAAGAACATGTCCTAGACTTGGACATGATGCACCAGCCAAAACAAGGCTGTAAATCATTTTGAAAAAATAGTTGTGAAAAATGTGCCAGTTTCACCATATGTAAAAGGGAAAAACCGAGGGCGTCAATTTGGAAATTATTGACATGTTTTGGTGTTCAAATGTGTCTAATTAAACTACAGTACAGACTGTGAAGAAATTGAGACGTCTTCGTTATAGCGGTAATAAATATGTCATTCTGATATTAAAAACAGATTCTTTCAAAATTTCATAGTGCCAAAGCTAAACACAATGTTCATACAATAGCATGCTTGCTTGTTTCTAGAGAAGAAAACACATTGGAAAATCCTGCTGTATTATCCCAAAACTGTGCTTTAATGACTTGCCCTGAAAGCCCATTTTTAGTGCAAGGTAATGTCTTGAAAATGATTGCCATTAGTGTGACTTGTTTAACTTTTAACATTTACTGCTTTTCAGGTTATTTATTTTGAAGTATTAAAATGCACCCTTCAAAATAATTGCTCAGAGGTGAGAAAGTCCTACAATCTGCAGTTCTTATAAGAACTGATTACCCTTTTACTGGGTGGTCCTGCCAATGTCCATTGACTCACCATCATGTTGCTGGAGTCAAGCGGTCTGCTGGTTGGTTTGGAAGGCGGCAATGTCTCCACTGCAAGCCATAACAGACAAAGAATATCAAATTATATTTAAACTGACTCTAGCACAGAGCATACAAATACTGCTGTCTCTTCAAAAGAGATTGGCTCTGAAGGCCACAAGATTAGTCTGCCAAAGCCAGAGATAAGAAACCACATGTGAGCAAGCATGGTAGGAGGATATGTAACCGTTGTCAACATGGTGTATTTCAGCTTTGTTTAACTACAGTTTGCAATTTACTACTGTGACAGGACGCAAATTTGCAACCGACTGTTTATGAAAACATTCAGTTGAACTTTCAACACTCTTTTGGAAGACAACCTACCGTTTTTCAGTTGCAAAGATTCGGGGTCCACATCTAGGGTCGAGTTTCCGACAAAATATTCCCTGTGGAGGGCCTCTGTGATGTAGTTCCGGAAGTCGGTGATGGTGTACACCACGGTAGGTAGCTCCTCGGGATCTGTAAATGAGTTCTCGACCTTATTTGAATGCAAATTAATGTAGTCCATTGTCTCGTTGCTTATCCCCGCACCATCTCCTTCAAGAACGACGGCGTAGTGCACCACTACTGCCAGGCCTCTGAAGAACAGAGAAAAATATATTTAAGCAGTGGCTCCTCGTAATCAATAAGCTGTTACAACATGCTTATCACTGGCAGGCACAGACTGGTCTCAAGACTTAAACTGGTAAGTGTATAAAATTGTCAATAAGAATTGAAACTGGAATTGAAACTATTGCGCATTGATGCGATTAAAACTATCACACATTTATGCAATTGACCCTATTATGCATTTATGTGATTGAAACTATTACGCATTTATGCGATTAAAACTGTTGCACATTTATGGGATTGAAACTGTTGCACATTTACGCAATTGAACCCATTGGGCATTAATGCGATTGAAACTGTTGAGCATTTATGCGATTGAAACTGTTGCGCATTAATGCGATTGAAACTGTTGCGCATTTATGCGATTGAAACTGTTGAGCATTTATGTGATTAACACTATTATGCATTTATGTGATTGAAACTATTACGCATTTATGCCATTGAAATTGTTGCACATTTATGCAATTAAAATTGTTGCACATTTATGTGATTGAAACTGTTGCACATTTTCGCGATTGAACCCATTGCGCATTAATGCGACTGAAACTGTTGAGCATTTATGCGATTGAAACTGTTGCGCATTTATGCGATTGAAACTGTTACACATTTATGTGATTGAAACTGTTGCACATTTATGCGATTGAAACTGTTGCACATTTATGTGATTGAAACTGTTGCACATTTAGGTGATTGAACCCATTGCGCATTAATGCGACTGAAACTGTTAAGCATTTATGCGATTGAAACTGTTGCGCATTTATGCGATTGAAACTGTTGAGCATTTATATGATTGAAACTGTTGCGCATTTATGCGATTGAAACTATGATGCATTTATGTGATTGTGCACTATTGCAATTGAAACTGTTGCACATTTACGTGATTGAACCCACTGCGCATTAATGCGACTGAAATTGTTGAGCATTTATGCGATTGAAACTGTTGCGCATTTATGGGATTGAAACTGTTGCGCATTTCTGCGATTGAAACTATGATGCATTTATGTGATTGTGCACTATTGCGATTGAAACTGTTGCACATTTACGTGATTGAACCCATTGCACATTAATGCGCTTGAAACTGTTGAGCATTTATGCGATTGAAACTGTTGCGCATTTATGCGATTGAAACTGTTGCACATTTATGCGATTGAAACTGTTGCACATTTATGCGATTGAAACTGTTGCACATTTATGCGATTGAAACTGTTGAGAATTTATGTGATTGAAACTGTTGCGCATTTATGGGATTGAAACTATTATGCATTTATGCGATTGAAACTGTTGCGCATTTATGCGATTGAAACTGTTGAGAATTTATGTGATTGAAACTGTTGGGCATTTATGGGATTGAAACTATTATGCATTTATGTGATTGTGCACTAATGCGATTGAAACTGCTGCACATTTACGTGATTGAAACTGTTGCGCATTTATGCGATTGAAACTGTCGAGCTTTTATGTGATTGAAACTGTTGCGCATTTATGTGATTGAAACTATTGCCCATTTATGGGATTGAAACTATGATGCATTTATGTGATTGTGCACTATTAGGATTGAAAATGTTGCACATTTACGTGATTGAACCCATTGCACATTAATGCGCTTGAAACTATTATGCATTTATGTGATTGTGCACTAATGCTATTGAAACTGTTGAGCATTTATGCGATTGAAACTGTTGCGCATTTATGGGATTGAAACTTTTGCGCATTTATGGGATTGAAACTGTTGCGCATTTATACGATTGAAACTGTTGCACATTTATGCGATTGAAACTGTTGCGCATTTATGTGATTGTGCACTAATGCGATTGAAACTGTTGAGCATTTATGGGATTGAAACTGTTGCGCATTTATGCGATTGAAACTGTTGAGCATTTATGCGATTGAAACTGTTGAGCATTTATGCGATTGAAACTGTTGCGCATTGATGGGATTGAAACTGTTGCGCATTTATGGGATTGAAACTGTTGCGCATTTATGCGATTGAAACTGTTAAGCATTTATGTGATTTAAACACTTACACATTACAGTAAGTGATTGAAACTGTTGCGCATTTATGCGATTTAAACTGTTACACGTTACAGTAAGTGATTGAAACTGTTACGCATTTACGTGATTTAAAGTGTTATCATCTAAATGTACATCAGTTGCTATAAGTTCGTTTATATGTGAAAAATGTGCACTATGCACAGTTTGTGCCGTTTAGTTTGCCGGTTCAGTTTTCTGATTCAGTTCAGCATGTTGTTATTGTTATTAAACTTGGGTAAAAAAATAGTAGGTCAGCTTGGTTCAGGTCGTTCTCGAAAATTGGACTGTATATGCCTAGTAATAAAAACTAATGGCTTAAACAAACTCCCAGTCTACGGTTAAACTTGCACCCAAATGCCACAAACTACTCAGCAATCGTCTCCAGACCGAAGTAAATTAAAAACAATGGGGAGTGCATAGAACTGACCTATATTTTTACTTGTTTATACCGCAACGGTTTGAGACCTGCTGAGTTTATAAAAAGCTACATTTTCTCTCCCATGAAAACCAAAATCTAGTTTATAATTCAGCTCCTTGGCATCCCACAAACTGTGTGCATGCTAATAAGCTTTATAAAGGTTTTAAAAAAGAACTGCACTGTGAGGATTAGACAAAGATTTGCTGATAAACCCACAGAGAAACCTTACCTTGACGACTTCCCATCAAGCTCAAGATTTAACCATGTGTTAAGCACAGCAACTTAGGGTGATAATTGGTCATTAAACACAAAAGAGTAAAGCACTTATGGTTGTTTTGGAAAATCAGTAGATTAAAATGATGATGAACACCTCACATCTAACAATATTAAGAAAACAGTAAGAAAGCGATTTAAGGGAAAGCTCTATAAAAACAGTACATATGGTGGATGGAAAATTTAAGGACATGACTTTCTCATTAAATATTTTGGAGGAGATATGGGTCAGGCAGCTGTTTAATATGATAGGACGGGTAGATGGATTTATCAGGCCCTGGTGTAACAATTCAGATTTGAGATTAATCAAATCTAGTGTATTCAAACGTACAGTAGATCCAAGATTTGATTTCAGTGAAAATTATAAAAGTTAAAGTACTCACCCTTCGATGTCCTTTTGTGGACTTTTAGTGGAGAGAAAAAAACAACATGAAATGACTGATGTTTTTAAACTCTATGCAGGAATCTATTATGCTAAATATTTTTTTACCTAAACTCAAGGACATATATTTTCTTGAAACCTGGGAGCCTTTCAAAAATGTCTTCAATCTACAAGGAAAAGAAGATGTTATCACGAACATATTATAGTATACAACATAATATAATCATAAGGTTATGAAATCTAATAATCATCACTCCCAACATTTGTCACTATAGTAATGTAAAAATAGAGTTGCTTCTCACTTTCTCAATGAACTGCTTGGAAAGACTTTGATAGTAGTTACTTGATGGATCTCTTAAAGCATCATCATAACTTTCTCCTTTTAGCTTGATGCTCAGCTCCAGCTTATGGTCTCTCACAGGACGAATCGGTCGGGCCAGGATATCATCAATTTCATTACCAATCTAAATAAAAGAGGACAATATGCTGTCAAACACTCTCAATTATTAAGTACTATAGATGTAAACGCATATCTATTAAAAATAAAAGTTGCTTCAAATAAGAAATAAATAAAGCTGAAAGTACATAAAGAACCTTGTTTGTCTTGTCGAATTTCGCAGAAAATGTCAGTTGTTTATAAATATTGAAAATATAAGTACAAAAAGTAACCTGCAATTTTATGTTTCAAACAGAGATGGCGATAGAGAGGCAACAGTTAATGCCGCACTGCAAAAAATGACGGTCTTACTTAGTATTTTCGTCTTGTTTTCAGTAAAAAAAAATATCTAAAAATTAAATTAAGATGTAGTTTCTTGATGAGCAAAATGGCCAAGGAAAATAAGTCTAGATTGTAGACAAAAATATATAAACTTTAAGTAAATAAGTGATTAAAACAAGCAAAAAAATCTGCCAATGGAATAAGAAATAAATCTTGAAATAAGTTACTTTTTTTTCATAAACGCTTAATTCAAGAAAGATTTTCTTATTCCAATGGCAGATTTTTTTCTTGTTTTAAGCACAAATTGGCTTAAATTTGATATTTTTGGTCTAAAAACTAGATTTATTTTCCTAGATCATTATGCTCATCAAGAAAATACATCTTATTTTAAGAATTTTTCGATATTTTTACTGAAAACAAGACAAAAATACTAAGTAAAAAAGTTATTTTTTGCAGTGCAAAGTATTGCACATTCCAGATTTTTAAAACTTTGCGTACAGTGTACACGTATGTCACACATGCAAGTAGAGGAGAATGTATTATGTAGCTAAGGAGATGCATTGCATTTTGTCGCAATGTGCATGCGTCAAACATCTGTGTACATGTACGACTCAAATAAACTACCCTGCAAAAAATGATTTTCAAGAAAAAAAATTCTTAATATTTTTGTCTTGTTTTCAGTAAAAATATCTAAACATTCTTAAATTAAGATGCTTTTTCTTGATGAGCAAAACGACCCAAGCAAATAAGTCTTTAAGACCCAAAAAAAAAACACAAATTTAAGTGATTTTGTGCATAAAACAAGCAAAAAAAATCTGCCAATGAGGTAAGCAGATTTTTCTTGAATTTAGTGTTTAGAAAAATGTTCACGTTTTTTTTTTATTTATTTTTTTGCTTAACCCACTGGCAGATTTTTTTGCTTGTTTAATGCACAAAATCACTTAAATTTCATATTTTTGGTATAAAAACTAGTTATTTTCTTGGGTCGTTTTTAGATATTTTTACTGAAAACAAGACAAAAATATTAAGAACATTTTTTTTCGTGAAAATAATTTTTTCAAGGTTGTGCGTTCGACTGACTATATTTCGGGCATTATGCATTGCAGCTTTACAGAAAAAGTGCACTTGGGGTTTCAAACTTGGGGTGCTTACCAGGTTGTTTTCATCTAGAATGTCATTCGAAATGTCCTTTGATGAGGTTTGTACCGAAGTTGAAAAACTTTTTTGAATGGTAGTCGTCAAATCATTTTGTACAACTGTGATGTCCTCAACTTTCAGGTTGGGCGTTGGGTTTTCATCCTTCTCTAATTCAGGTAGGTCTACAGGCATGTCAGATATAACATCAGGCGTGTCTGTTATCTCCGGTATCTTCTCAGGTGTCTTTGAAACTATTTCCGGTAAGAGCTTAGATGTGAACACAGGTGTCTGATGTGTGACCTCTGGGGATTTAGTTATTTTTTCACTTGGCTTAAGTAGAACTTCAGGTACTTGAGATTTTACACCAGTCGTGTTTGTTTTGACATCTGCTGTTTCTGTAACAACCGTAAATGTGTCTGTTATGACTTTAAGTAAACTGTCTCCTCTGGTCTCAGGTAGGTTTACTGTGATGTTTACTTTCTGTAGTATCTCAGATGGTTCTGTAACTTCATAACCCTTGGAGACCGTATCTACGGCAGTCATCTGTGTATCCACCTCTGTAACATCTGGCATTGTGTCTTTAGGAATCTCGTATGGACCCTCTCCACCTTCACCAAGTTCAGGTGTTTCTTTTTCTACTGGATCTCTTACGTCTTTGGTAACAAACTCTGCAATGTCTGTTTCAGGAGTACCATCCACAAAAGCAGTATTAAGGGTAAGCTCATGTATTGTTACAATTTTGGCCTTAGGTGTGATTGCAGTTAAGGTTTCTAGTGATGTCTCCTCAACCAAAACTTCAGAAAACTCCATGAAGTTGGTAGCTTCAGTGAAATCCTCACGTTCAGCAGCATCACTTGTGTCTTCCCCAAAATCTTCAGGTTTGTTGTTGTTAAGCACTATTTCTGTGCCTGTGCCAATGTCTTTAAATGTAAATCCTGTAACTTCTGGTATGTCTGTTGTCATCATATCCAATTTCTCAATAGCAGTCACATCTTCAGCTACAAATCCGTCTTTCTCAGTAGTAGGTGTGTCTTCATATGGTGAAACGTCAACTAGGTCATTCTTCTCGGTTCCTTTAGCAGTTTCTTCCATAACTTTTGGTGTTTCTCTAGTCGTCACCTTAACAACGTCTGGTAATATGGTTATGATTTCCTCAACCATACTCTCTGTTGTGTCAACTAGTGATTCTAGCGTTGGTGCAAACTTGTCTTCTTTACCGTGAAGTGTCTCATTATCATCTCTGTTAAATAACGTTACTACTGCAGTAACGTCCTTCGCAACAGAGGTGTCCTCAAGGGGATCGTCTCCTGTATTAGCCTCATGTAATGTAGTACGCGTTGTCAATGGTACCATTTCTGGCACATCTGTTGGAGTATCTGTCAACCATCCTGTGGTGGTGTCAGGTGAAACCTCTGGCAGACCTGTAGGAGTCGTCTCTACAGGACTCTCCGGTAAGACACCCTGAACATCTACTGAAGACGAATCTATTAGTGTTTTATCAGTGACCATCAATGTAACAAGACCTTCAGTAACGTCTTGTGCCACATCAAGTTCACTTTCTGAAGTAAGGTCTTCTGTGGATTCTGCAGGTGTAATAGTGCTTATCCCCGGTGAGTTAAGCTCTTCTTCAAAGGCTGCGGGAAGATCAGGCTTGTAAGGAACTGAAGTATCTTCTGATGAAACAACTTCTACATACTGAATAGTAACATCTACTGTTCCAACCGGACTTTCAGTAGCAACCTCCCCAACTTCCGGTTTGGTTACTAAATTAAGCTCTTTAGGGGATTTAGTGGCCACTACTGTAGTAGCATAAGTACTTATCCCTGGCGAGGTTGTGAGAAGTTCAGGCTCAAATGTGCTATCAGGCTCAGCGTCAGGCGATGTATGTTGAATGGTATAATCTGCAGTCTTCGTTTCTTCAGGAGTGTCCGCTCCCACCTTCTGTTCAATTTCTGAGTTAGGTTTTTCACTTGTAAGCTCTGTATTACTGCTTATCCCTAAGTCCTCAAAGGTTGTGGTAAGATCATTCTCTGGGGTGATCATTTTAGGCTTTGTAGCTATAGTGGTACTTCGGATTTGATTTGCGGTGGTTTGTGATGTTATGTCTTGTGATTCTGTTAGTGCCTCAGGGAGCACAATGCTGACTGGAGAGAGAAAGATGGAAGGAAAGTGAAAGAAAGTTAGCATTGTATGTGAAAACCCAGCTAATGTCTTTTTTTAGTGATTTACTGTTTTTTACATAAAATCATCCTCCATAATATAAATATACAAAATATAACCTTGATTTCCTACTAAGGCAGGGGTGTGCATTCCTGGTCGAGGAGGGCCACAGTCCTGCAAAGTTTAGATCCAACTCTAATCAAACACACCTGAAAAAATGAGTTTAAGTCTTTGGGATTACTTGGAAATGACATTCAGGTGTGTTTATATAGGGTTGGATATAAACGCTGCAGGACTGTGGCCATCCGGAACCAGGAATGCACACCCCTGTAACTAAGGTCATGCAAAGAATGCAGAGCAAAAAAATATTTTTGTAAACATATTCCAAAATATATTTGCTTAAATATATTTTGGAATATGTTTACAAAAATATATTTTTCAACACATTTTTTGTATAGACGGTTTCATCGGACACACGTGATACAAGTCTGGATCCGAACTTTATTTCCGGTTTCGTTTTTTTAATGGTCTGACTAGTTACTAAACTGATCTCTTGAACGAATGCCTCGTCGAAAATAACAAATGTTTTGGTTTCCTAGGTAATCTATGTGTTGTTTTTTTGCTTGTTATATGAATAAACTACGTTTAAAGAACTTTGTTGTTATTTATTCTTAGCGGAGTTTACCGGAAGTTACGTGCAGACTGCGACATCCGCTTGTTTATGTTGTTACTGCTGAAACGGTCTATGATTTGAAATATATTTTAAAAGTAAAAACATTTTAAAGCATTGAAAAATTTATTTAGCCCTCCATATATTTCAATCCAAGAAAAAATATCCATGTCGCATTGGAAGAAAAACTTAGTTTATGTTACGAACCTGTAAACATAACAGTTTAAAAGGTTAAAATGAAATATATTTTCAACTTTAAAAATATACTTTATAAAATTAACTTGTATTTAACAAAAAAAAATTGTCATTTGGGATGTAAAATTAGAAATGCATTTGTCCTTGAAATACATTTTGAAATATATGTCAATATATGAAAGTTAAAACTAAATATATTTCTAAATTCAAATATATATATTCAATTAAGCATAACATTCTACAAAATGAATTAAGTATATAATTTAAATTTACTTATGTAAATTATATGTCATTTATATATATATATATATATATATATATATATATATATGTATATGTATGTATATATATATATATATATATGTATATGTATGTATATATATATATATATATATATATATGTATATGTATATGTATATGTATATGTATATGAATATATATATATATATATATATATATATATATATTATATATATATATATATATATATATACAATATATAATTGATAATACATAAGTGACAGGTATTATAAGATTTTCTTCTTCCTGTTTCTTTTCTTTCTTCCGTTCATGCATGTTATGAATGAATCAAATGAATAGTTTATTATTATTATTATTATAAAATATATTTTTGGCCAGAATTTTTTTTTTGCTGTATGGGCAATGATTCAAATTAAGATGAATCATATATTTATATTAATATCTTACCTATGAACATAATTAAAAAATGCTTCCATGAAGCCCTTACTTCCTCACAGAAACATAGATCAGTTCAACTTTTTTTAAGATATCAAAGTCAAGTGTGGTCTGATGTTGAAGGCAGACACATGCTCAAACGATTAGTTACACTTGACTTAACAGCAGAACATGAAGATCCCAACACATCTACTGCATTAACAGCCACTGAGTAACTATAATGGATTAGCGTCTATTCTGAGAGCGTTGTATTGTATATCCCGAGCCAGAGAGCAATGGGTCTCTGTCGACACAACAACTACTGTTTACAGTAACAGTAACAATACAGATGATTAATTCAACAAAACCCCATACAGCAAGACACTTTGAAGACACATCGATTGTGGAAAGATCTATGTTTCAAACGGTATAAAGAACTGGACTGACCTTGCCGAGTTGTGACCACATTTGCTTGTGTTGGAGAGATTGTCGTCGTCTGATGTCTGTGAGAGAAAGAAGACAATCATGAATTTTTTTGATGGTCAAAAGTACATCAATTTTTTGTCCTAAAAGGGTGCTCTCTAAAGTGTCTCTTTTAAGGTAACTAGCCTTTGCTGGGACTAAAAAGGCAATGTAAAAGTTTTGCAAGGGAATTCGCTATGAAGCATTGACTTTTAATGGGTTTGTCTGCAAATCCCAGTGTCTATTTAACACTTAGCTAGTTTAGCTCATTGGCTAAAGATTGAAAAGAGTTCAGATGCAAAACCCTCTAAGTGCGTCAGCCATGTTTTCTGGTAAATGAGCATTTTTATCAGGCCTTTAGGTTTAGGTTTAGTAATTTCACTTTAATGGCAATGAAAAGATTATTAATTGAAGTCATTCATAAAAAAATTCACAAATGTCACTTTAGTCATTTCATTAACTAAAGCTGCAAAACTGAACCACACACAGTGATTAATGTGTCTGCCACATTTGGATTGTATTCTGGTCCAAGTACAGTACTGTACACACAAGGGACCAAAGTTTATATATGATGCACCGTTGTTTTGCATGCTGTCATTCATCCAATAAATCTTTCATGCACTTTGGTGAAAAATGGATGTGGCATTTAAAGCGAAGGTATTTGTTGAACATATATTATGTGCCGTCATTTTTGACAGATGTGCGGTTTTGCATCTGAGCTCAATTGTGTGGTTGTTCATTTAGTCAAGTTGAGCTTCACACTGGACATTGGCAGATGAATTTATCACAACATTAAATGCATAATATATTTAGGCTGCTGAGAAGTGCTATTTGTTTGCAGATTTTGGGGGCCCTTAAAGTCCTACCTGCATTCAGGCTGCCATGGGCTGGTGGGGGCACTATTATAGGATAAATACATGAATGGTTTGATTGATAAAACATTTAGATTCACCAGTGAATGTACTGTTATTATAGAAATATTTAGAAATAATTTGATGATGAAAATTTGTTGTTGAGAATCAATGCTTGCATTTGTGATGATGTATAAAATGTTTCAACATACCCTTAAACTATTGTTTCGAATGTATTGTTATGTCTTGTGTCTAATGGAATGCATAAGTAAACCTTTTGGGGCGGTTTTCCGGACAAGGTTTAGATTAATCCGGGACTAGGCCTTAGTTATATATTAGGACATTTAAGTAGTTTTTACAAACATACCTTACAAAAAAACAATACTGGTGTGCATCTTGAGACAGCCACAGAAAAAATAAGACACCATATCAATAAATATTTATAGGTATGTGTAAAATTATAATTTTTGTTTAATTTAGTCAACTACCGACAACATTTCTACCAAATTCAATAAAAGTGATGTTTTTATTTGCATTTATTTACAAAAAATTAAAATGAGGAAAACATGGTCAAAATAGCAAAAAATCCAATACTGCAGAGAAAACTAGTTCAAATGAATTTCTCAACAACTAAATACAAATGTTTTTACATGTATTTTAGAAAAAATGAAAAATAATTTTTGGAAAAACTGATTTTTGTTGAAATTCAACAGACACTCGACTGAAATAGTCACAATACATCTAGAAATGATGATTAAAGTCAAAACTGGAGTGTCAGTACAAAGTGTTTTTACCTTAAAGCAGCTTAAACATTTTAGTCTGGGACTAGTATAAGGCCTGTCCGGGAAACCACCCCAATAAGTGTGTTATCTTAATAAAGTAAGATAATGGCAAGACCATCATTGTACTAAAATATTATAATATTCATGTACTACACTGTCAGACAAAATTGTCATAAAATTGTTGTCACTGAGGCAGAACCCTTTAAAAAGGTCCTAATATGTACCATTTGGGTTTAAATATGTATACATTTGGTACAATTATGTACTTTTAATATGCACTCTTTAATACCAATATGTACCACTATGGTACTGGTATGCACTCTTGAGTTGAATCTTCAATGTACTTTATGAAAAGGTCCACACCAGTAAAAGCTATGGACCATTTTAACAGTGTATAAGACGTGTCCGATCAAAGAATAAACATTTACATTACGTTTCTTACCTTGTTGTCGTTGAAGCCATTCCTATCCTCTAGAAACAACAAAAATGTTAAATTTGTAAGACTACTTATATTTATATCTAGTAAGATATTAAACTCATAATGAAAACATGTGTTTATTATTATTATTAAAGTGGGTATTTCTTACCCTTTCAATGACAGTGAGGTGTTCAGACGATTCGCTAAAGGTCTTGCCAATGTCAGACACACTGACACTACCTTCCTGACATTTTTGCATCCAGATCTGGTACTCATCTTTCCCTGGCAAACGATCCCAGAAGATCTTAAAAGCTTCCCACACCGTCTCCTGGCACACTGAAGTACACACAAAAATGTAAATATACACAAGAAGTAATGGATACTTGTGGAAAGAATACATTTTATACGCATTACAAAAAAAGTGATCTGTAAATAGACACTAGAAAACCTTTCAAAACAAATTTTTTTCAGCCATATTGGCAATGGCGTTCACACAAGTTTCAGTTTTTAGAGTTTTTGTTTCTAATGTAACAAAATTCAATCCCTTTTTAAATACGGCTTAAATGCTTTTTTTGGGTCACTGCATATACAGTATAGATACACACATGTATGCAAACATAAGCATGTATTCATGCATATATGCACAAACTCACACATACACAAACATTTACTTCTCTAAAATGTGGACTTCTATTGTGTTTATACAGCACAAGTTATAAATACTATAACCAAACCTTACCCACACTCTAAACCTAACCAAAAACTTTCGCTTTTTTACCTATTTTTACTAATAGCGTTTTACAAATGAGGACGTCCCCAAAGGGAGGTTTTGTTCAGGTTTGTCAGGTTTTAGTAGCTACACACACAATTATAATGGTCAGGGCTGCGTTTCCCGATAACGTTGTCTCTTAGCGCGCTACGAAGACTCTTAAGTTAAACCTTAACTACAGGTTTACCTTTTCTAGGCGTGTTTCCCGAACTGTACCTTAGCGGGATTCTTTCTAACGTACGACGTTACCAGGTGCTGTCCATGGCGATGGTGCTGAATAGGTTGATATCGATTGCTCGACAATCAATTATTCACTTTATGTAATAGGGACTTCGCTGCGTTATGAGATAGTGGTGTTCTTTATTAAAGAAACATTTCAGAAATAGTTACATTTATTAGGAATATCTTGTAAAAATATTTCAAACTGCAAACAACTAAATATAAACCTTGTATATTTTATTTTATATCAAACGCGTGCAAAACCCGCAACTTTATGTCCAAAAGTATCATGCATAAACTGCTCCAATGCATCCATTATTCCTTTACTTTAAAGGATAATTTATATTAGGGGTTCCCAATAAATGCGTTGCACAGGGGAAAGGTGGGTCGTGCAAGTCACCTGGCTTGGCTGTGCATTACACTTAAAATATATAAAAACAAACTGTTGTTCATTAGTTCACGCATTTATTGTGCTTGGACACTGGATGCGCAAGCAGCGCGTTTACAATGCGGATAACGCTTAATTAATGGACGCATTTCTGGAGCCGCGCCTGGCTGTTTACCTTAAATATAACATAAAAATATATATTATATGATATATAAATATATATTATGATTGCTTTAGATTTAAGCTTTGATTAGATTTAATGTGGAAAATTTGTTGACCTATACAACCAGTAGATAATCAAGTGGAGCAGTTTCTTTTGAGTGTTTATAAAGAATATGGCATGCAGTTGCCTCAAAGTTAGAAAACATTAAAAAACTTCGATGCAAAGTCGACTTAAGATCAATAATAATATTATGGAATATCAACAATTATGATTTCGTGATGAATGTGCTCCCGTGGCATGCGATTTTTACTTGATTTGTTTAATTGCAGCTAAAATAGCCGGTAAAGTAAAGTATTAACGGATATGAAATGCACAAATGAAAGGGTAAGATTCGTTGTATAGCTGCCTGCCATAGTTTCACCAACTCCTCCACCCAAAATCTTTTTTTTTTATAGTTTCTTAAGCCTGTAATAATAGTCCGCAGCTGATGTTTATTTGGAAAAAAGTAATACAAAATCTAACAACCATCAGTTTAATGATGTCTAATTATGTGAATGTTTTATTCTTTAAATTTAAAACTAATTTAACACGGAGTGTACTTCAACTTTTTTTTACAGATATTTAGTTATATAGACTGCAATCTACACAAACTTTTATCACAGTCATGGCCCCTAGCGGAGTCAAGTGGGATAAGGTATAGCTAAGAGTGCTCCAGACCAACCTTCCGAACGAATGACTTACAGAAGGGATACGTAACTAAGAACGTTTCGGGGAACACGTATTAACGATAAGGTACAGCTTAAGGTACAACTTAAGAACAACGTAGAGCTAAGAAGGTTTCGGGGAACGCAGCCCTGACAATTTTGTAAGAGTAAACTATGCACACTGCAAAAAAAATGATTTTCAAGAAAAAAATGTATTAGTATTTTTGTCTTGTTTTCTAAACATTCTTAAATGAAGATGCTTTTTCTTGATGACCAAAACGACCCCCTAGACGAAGTCTAGTTTTTAAACCAAAAATATCAAATTAAAGTGATTTTGTGCATAAAACAAGCAACAAATCTGCCAATGGGGTAAGCAAACACATCTTGAACATTTTTCTTAAACACTAAATTCAAGAAAAATTAGCTTACCCCATTGGCAGATTTTTTTTTGCTTGTTTTATGCACAAATTATATTTTTGATATTTTTGGTCTAAAAACTGGACTTATTTTCTTGAGTCGTTTTGCTCATGAAGAAAAAGCTTAATTTAAGAATTTTTAGATATTTTTACTGAAAACAAGACAAAAATACTAAGAAAAGTTTTTCTTGAAAATCATTTTTTGCAGTGTAAGAGTAAACTATGCACACTGCAAAAAATTATTTTCAAGAAAAAAAATCTTATTTTTTTGTCTTGTTTTCAGTAAAACAATTTTCACATTGGCAGATTTTTTTGCTTGTTTTATGCACACAATAATTTAAATTTGACTTATTTTCTTGGGTCGTTTTGCTCATCAAGAAAAAGCATCCTTATTTAAGAATATTTTAATTTTTTTTACTTAAAACAAGACAAAAATATAAGAATTTATGCATATTTTACTCATACACTGCAAAAAATGATTTTCAAGAAAAACATATTAATTTAAGAATTTTTAGATATTTTTACTGTAAACAAGACAAAAAAACTAAGAACCTTTTTCTTCAAAATCATTTTTTGCAGCGTGCAAGCTCTCGCTGTTAAAAAAATTATGTCTTACTTAGTATTTTTGTCTTTTTTTCTAGAATAAATATATGAAAATT
This sequence comes from Paramisgurnus dabryanus, assembly GCF_030506205.2. Classification (NCBI taxonomy): domain Eukaryota; kingdom Metazoa; phylum Chordata; class Actinopteri; order Cypriniformes; family Cobitidae; genus Paramisgurnus; species Paramisgurnus dabryanus. The sequence continues at coordinate 26,683,904 of NC_133360.1, forward strand.
CTTAAATTGAGATACATTTAATTGGTGCTTAAGATATTAAATCTTGTTTATTGAAATAAATGATACAAATCAAGAGGTTTATACTTAAAAACAAGTATAAAAAATCCGCCCATGCAGTAAGAAAAATAAACTTAATTCCAGTTTTAACTTAAAGGTATTGCGGAGGATTTTCTCGAATTTTAAAAAAGAACCGCCTTCTCCACTTTTTTAAAAAATGCAATTGCGCAACACTCCTGATTGACAACTAGGAGGACCAATAGTCTGGATGATCCACCCGGAAAAAGAAAATCTTCCGCTATACCTTTAATTCAATAAACTCAATTTAAGTTTATTTTTCTTACCGCATTGACAGATATCTAAAAAAAACTCGATTTCCATAATTTAGTTCAGTAAACAAGACTTAAAATCTTAAGTCACTTTGCTTATCAAGTAAATGTATCTCAATTAAGGATTCTTAGATATTTTTACTTGAAAACAAGACAAAAAACTAAGTAAGACATTTAGATGAAAAGATGGAGGAGTGAATAAAGGATACAGTAGGAACTACTGTATAATTATAGTAAAAGAAATAATCTGCCGAATAAACCCTGCTAGTGGAAACTGACATCTCTAATAATGGATACCACTTTTGACTTAGAAAAGACAGAAATAAAGCAAGCAAAAACTAACATAATGGAAACATTTCTTATCCTTATGCAAATACGTCACTTATTCCGACTTTCGTTTCTCAGTTTGTGAACCAAAATGACTATTTCGGTATGTGCCGCATACCTTCTCAATGTACCCTGCAAGTGGAAAATGAAATGCGCAGATGGGGGATTTTAACTCTTTCTGAACGTTTTGCGGCCGCAGTTGATGCGTTCCACCTCCATCTGCCCGCCACACTGACACTGCATGATGACTACCAGAGCTCTAATGCGCGGGAGGGCAGAGGTCAACAATTTTCCTGGCAGAGCGAAGGATCTGATCACCGTCTCAAAACGGGATACGGTAGCAATGGGGAATTCAGGAGGGCGAGAGGGAAAGATGGGGAATTTTGCGGCCTCCCACACTTTAACAATACGTGCTGACAACGTTTGACTTCTTTTAGGGGCTAAACGTCACCTGAGACTCCTTAAGTCAAAGCCATCTCGTGAGAAGCACACCTTCATTAAGAGTTATGGAAGGTTCATCCAAAACTAAAATGAAAATTCTGTCATTACTCATTAACCTTAATTTTATTCGAAACTCGCAAATGACTTCATGGAGTTCATAAGAATTTGTTTAGCTGAATTTCTTGGCTAACTTATTTATGCAACAAGGTTAAAACTCAGGCTGTCAGGTTCAAAAACGCAGTTCAATTGACTTGTCTGCAATATTCCAAGTCTTCTAAAGCCACACGGTGAGGGACAGACTGAAATTCAAGTTTCTACTGACTGAAATTCTTAATTTGAAGTTTATAAACAATGACAGGTTTTTTTTTGTTTTTTGTTTTTTGAGTAAGCTTCCTATAATATATACTGTGGGGTCTAAAAGTGAGATCATACGTTGAAATATATATATTTTCCTTTATTTAAAAGTGGATATGAAGGTTTTTCTTTTTCAAACAAAAACAAAGACAAAAAACAACATAAAAGTAAAAAAAAAAATTAATAATTAGAATTGTGCATTATTTCTAGTTCACTAATGGTATTAAGATACGTTTGGTTGTTCGGATAACAAGTGGACAAGAGAGAAACATTCACGTTTACACCTGGTATTTTAGTAGACATGAGGGTTAAAATTGACGCAAACTAATATTAGGTCAGAGTCAGCTGCTTGTGTTGTTAGTAAACATGTTGCACAATGTTTGTACATGTATATTTAAAAACTTTCTCTGATTTTTCAGAGCAATTAATGAAATAAGCTCACACAACTTTCACTCACTCGCAAAATAAAACAAAAATAAAATAGGTGGAAGGCATCCGCTTCAGTTTTATTAATGACCACACTTACATGCACCCTCATAATGCAATTACACTGCAAAAAAATTATTTTCAAGAAAAAAAAATTATTTTTGTTTTGTTTTCATTAAAAATATTTAAAAATTCTTAAATTAAGATGATTTTTCTTTATGAGCAAAAATGACCAAAGAAAATAAGTCTAGTTTTTAGACCAAAAATATCAAATGCAAGTGATTTTGTGCATAAAACAAGCAAAAAAAATCAGCCAATCGGGTAAGCAAATTTTTCTTGGATTTAGTGTTTAAGAAAAATGATCAAGATTTTTTCCTTAACCCATTGGCAGTTTTTTTGCTTGTTTTATGCACAAAATCACTTTAATTTGATATTTTGGTCTAAAAACTCAAATTATTTTCTTGGGTCATTTTGTTCATCAAGAAAAAGCATCTTAATTTAAGAATTTTTAGATATTTTTACTAAAAAGAAGACAAAAATACTAAGATTTTTTTTCTTGAAAATCATTTTTTGCAGTGTATAATGGGATTTTGGCAATATTGCGAATATACTTAATATTTCGATAAAAATAATTAGATTAAGCTCATAATCGTAGCAAGTATAATCGTATTAAAACAGGTGGCGTACGGCATTTTTAATCACAGTATGTAAACACTTAAATTGTCCATATAAACACTTTAAATAGCATCTATACTGCACTAACTGAAGTGCGAGTGCGTTTTCTTGTTTGAACTTGTTTTAAACTTAACATACAGAAGTTCTTCCTAAACTTCAACAAAACTTGCTGTCAACAGTCTGCCTTTATCTAGAAACAGCTTAAATAATGCGAAAGCAGCATAAAAACCATTACAGGACAATATTTCTGTCTTTATCGTGACACCAAATAATGAAAAATGTCCATAAGAACGTGTTTGTCATTTAACGTAAGTAATTTAAATAATAATTTTATTTAATTTAATAATAAGCGCAATTATATGCGAATAATCCAAAAATAAAAACTGCATGTAAACAGGAGTGAAGAGGTTAATAGCTTCAGTCATGTAAACATCTTACTGCGATTAAGTCCTCCTTACGCTGATTATTGGAAATAATTGCATTATTGGTGTACATGTAAACGTAGTCAATGGAAGCCCAACGATCGTGCTGAACACTGTGTGTCAGCAAAAAGCATCTTAATACCAGGTGTAAACAGCCTCTTGGTTCAATTTCCTTTCGCCTCAGTGACATTGGGAATAGGGGCGGGGTTACGTTTCATCAATGCTTTTCCTCATAATTATACTTTTTTTATGATTCACATTGTACAAATTTATACAAATTGGCCACTTCGTAAAAATACATACAAATGTCTGAGATCAGGTTGGATTGTCCTTGGATCACAATGAGTAAACAAGGTTTCGGACAATTATGTGGTGTCCGTCAAAGAAGAAGAAAAACAGTGGGATGTATGTGTAATACAAAATTTACAACTTAAAGGATTAGTCCATTTTCTTAAAAAAAAATCCAGATAATTTACTCACCACCATGTCATTCAAAATGTTGATATCTTTTTTTGTTCAGTCCAGAAAACATTATGTTTTTTGAGGAAAACATTCCAGGATTTTTCTCATTTTAATGGACTTTAAAGGACCCCAACATGTAACAGTTTTAATGCAGTTTAAAATTGCAGTTTCAAAGGACTCTAAACAATCCCAAACGAGGCATTAGGGTCTTATCTAGCTAAACGATTGTCATTTTTGGCAAGAAAAATAAAAAATATGCACTTTTAAACCACAACTTCTCGTCTATCTCCGGTCCTGTGACACGCCAGTGCGACTTCACGCAATACGTCATCACGTCAAGAGGTCACGGATGACGTATCGAAACTACGCCCCAGTGTTTACAAGTGTGGAGAAAGATGTATGTTAAATTATACTAATTAATGTCTTTGTGTCAGTTTATTGTTTAAAATGGTCCGCAAATGTGCGTTTCATGTAACACGTGACCTTTTCACAGTATTACGCAATTACGTGAGGTCACACTGGCGCATCACAGGACCGGAGAAGAAGTTGTGGTTTAAAAGAGCATATTTTTTTTTCTTGTCATAAATGACAATCGTTTCACTAGATAAGACCCTTATGCCTCAGTTGGGAGTCCTTTAAAACTGCAATTTTAACCTGCATTAAAACTGTTACGTGTTGGGGTCCACTAAAGTCCATTAAAATGAGAAAAATCCTGGAATGTTTTCCTCAAAAAACATAATTTCTTCTTGACTGAACAAAGAAAGACATCAACATTTTGGATGACATGGTTGTGAGTAAATGATCTTGATTTTTTTTTATTGGCTAATCCTTTAATTCAAAGAAATGCTAAAACTAGGGCTGCACGATAAATCGCATGCGCATCTCGTCAGTAAAGCCGGTTCCTTGATTAGTAGTAAATCGCCATCACCTGCTTTCAGATGAAGCGACATTTACTACACAAAGCCGTTGTTCAATGACAATCGGGGCAATTTCGCATTAAATATCATTGACGCATCGCCTGCAATATGGCTCAGCTTGTCAGAGAACTACAGTTTTGTGTAGTAAATGCCACTCCATTTGAAAGCAGGTGATGGTGATTTACTTTAGCATTTCTTTGCATTAAGTTGTAAATTTAGTATTACACATGCATCCCACCATTTTTGCTTCTTTGACGGACACCGCATAACCTTGCTTACTCATTGTTATCCAAAGACAATCCAACCTGCTCTCAGAAATGAATATGTATTTTTACGAGGTGTGCAATGTAATACGGTATGACATGGCTAAATATATTGACACACAGTTTAAATAACCATTATGTTTGATCAATGGCAACACTTGATTCCTAAACTGTCATGATTAGATTTGCTAGGATCGCCTGGGTCTTGTTATTGCCAACAAGGTTTAATACTTCGATTGCATCTAACTTTACACACCAAAATGTGATAGGAAGAGCATGCTGTGGAAAAGTCTTCTTGCATGAGTATTTACACATAATTACATGTCAGAAAGAGACAAAGAGACAGTGTGTTTCTGGATTTTCAGAGCTGTGCGTCAAATATGTGTGGTTAGCGGGAAGTTAATGAAATTGGTCAGGTTGGCATAGTTCATTATTATTGACGAAAAGTAAAGCGGTATGAGCTCATTGCTGTTGCAACTCTCACATAACGTTCTCAAAGAGCATCCATCCACACCAAGGACGACTTTTTACGCAAGCCACGCCAGAATCGCTCAAAAACAAGGGGAAAAGCCAAGATATTGTGCTGTTACCTCGTAGGTTGAAGTACTTCAAATGATTCTGCACCGCCTGCTGCACGGTTTCGTGTGAACACAGTTTAACTCCACTGGGGAACAGCAAGTCCCTTTTTCGTCGGGACAGAGCGCTTTTCCACTCTTTTACAGATTCGTGGGCCAACGTTTCACCTTTAACTGCGGCAGATGAGTTATTGGTGTCCAAAATCGTCGTATATCCATTTGCCAAATAATCCCTGTGAATTTCATCAATTGCATCTGATGGAGAACAAAGAGAGTTATGATCACAAACAGCAAGCATCACAAAAACCTTAAAGACTGTTAGTCGATACTTACCTGTGTTTAAATAAAAGTGTCCTGTTAAAATCAAAGCCCACCAAATGTATTTCAATACATCAGGCATCGTTAATCCTTCTTTTTAGTACTTCTTAAAGAAAATCAGTCGAATGGCAGTAATTCGGTCATCCCGTCCCACCAAAACTCATACAGTTATCAAAACTTCAAGTTAAATTATCGTATCGTAAATGCTTTCTTGGCTGTGGAGGGTTGCGATCACGCAGCTTTGAGCTGGTGGCTTAGCAGATGGCTCTTGGGAAGATTTTTCTTGCTCACTAATCCCATTTGTTAATTCTTCTGATAAAGCCTGTCGAGAAGTCAGCGATACTCACTTACAGCCCACCTGTACAATCCGTCTGGACGCCCAGATTCAGATCCGCAGGCAATTTCCTGTAATTGACGGCTTGATCATTTGACAAGTTTAAATACGAAAATGGCTTTCTTTCATCCTACGACCCCAGTTGTGCAATGACATTTTAAGGGTTACAATAAATGCACAAATAACTCCACAATGGCGTCTGCAGTAACCACGTGGAGCGGACACAGTTTACAGAGACAACATCTTTATTGGGTTTTAAATTAGGGGGGATGCTGAGCTGTCAACCGGTTGTTATTGGTTGCTGGAGGATAAAACCAAATATTTAAACCTATATAGAGTTACAGTTAACTAAATTAAACAATAAAAACTACAGACTGCCACTACTGTATATATAACGTATATATAACAATGTACCCACTAGGCTGATGAAATTGTAGTGTTTTTGCGCAACAAAATGTAAACGTTAGAATGTAAAGTCTTAAGATAACTGATAATGTACTGAAAAAACTATATTCACAAACATACTTGTTCCCATTTTCTTCCCCTAATGCATCATAGTTTTGTCCATTCTGAGCAATACATACAGATAGATTGGTAGATAGATTGGGTAGCTTTGTACTATTCTGAAAAGGATTTGTACAAACTACTTAAACCCGCCAACATGACAGCAACCAGGTGGTCTGGATAGTGACCTGATGGATGACTCGAATCCATTGTTTGACAGTAAAAGGTATTTAGGATGGTGGGTGGGTGGTGCTGGATGGGTTAAGGATAACCGAGATGTAACAGGTCAAATCCTACTTGACATCTGACACACCTATTGACATACCTTTCAATTAAGTTGTCAAAATTGAATAAATTATGCCTTAACTGTGCCTTGCATGACTATATTTGAGAACATATATGCATTTCTTCGTCCTTTTTGTTAAAAGTACTGAAAAATGCAAACAAAAAGGATGAATATTTAATCTCTAAGATTAGTGTGATTTTAAAAGAGATTAAAAAGTTTATTTATTGTAATCATATTTTAAATGCAATATGTAATTATTTAAAATGTTTTCATATTTTTTTTAAATGCCTTCTCCCAAAATTTGTCTGAAAGCTGAATAAATAAACTTTTTATTGATGCATGGTTTGTTAGGAAAGGACAATATTTGGCCACTATTTAAACAACTATTTAAAAATATAAATGATATTACAGAAAGTCGTGTTATAGTCATGCAAAATTGTATTGTTTATTTGTGTCAATGGCACAAAATTCAGCTTTTTTCGTGCATTGAGCACAAATTTCGAAATAGTTTCTCGTGTCTGTTGCACAACTTTCTTTTTCGTGTCATTTTATGAACTGTTTTCTCATTTTTTCCTATTTTTAGGATGTATTTTCATGTATTTATAGAAGTTTGTTCGAGTGTCACGAAAAAGACATTTGTACGGAGCCCCTAAGGGGACATGGAGCACAAATTAAATAAAGTTTAGTTTCATGTGCTCACCCGAAACCTTCATGTGCAGAATTTTTTTTTAAAGTTTAGTTTCTCGTGCTCACGTGAAGCTATCGTACGAGCACGTGAAACTATCGCATGCTCACATGAAACTATCGCGCGCGCACATGAAAGTTACGTGAAGATAGTTTCACGAGAGCACACAAAACTAAATTTTAAAAATTCTGCACATGAAGGTTTTTCGTGAGCACATGAAAGTTTCACGTGAGCACATGAAAGTTTCCCGTGAGCACATGAAACTAAACTTTATATTTTTTATACTCCAATGTCACCTTAGGGGCTCGGTACATTTGTGCTCAAAGCACGAATAAAAGCTGAATTAATTAACAAAATTTTGCATGACTATAACACGAATTTCCGTGAGATCAGTCTGTTGAAAATCTGAGGGTAAAAAAATCTAAATATTGAGAAAATCAGCTTTAAAGTAATGCATTTTTTAAATGTACAAAATATATTCATAAAACATAATCATTATTTAATATCCTAATGGCATATTTATATATATTAATAATTTTTGGCATAAAAAAAGATCATTCTGACCCATACAAATGTATTTTTGGCTATTTCCACAAATATACTTCTGCGACTTGGTAACTGGTTTTATGGTCCAGGGTCACAGATGTGATTCCCCGAATTCTAATGAATTCATAATTTTTCTCAGTATGTTGATACAGTCAGGTCTATAAATATTTGGAAACAGAGGCACATTTTGTGTTACTTTAGATATTTACCAAAATGTATTCAAGTTACAGTCAATTTATGAATATTGGCTTACAGTGCAAACTCTCAGCTTTACTAAGAGGGTATTCATGTCCAAATTGGCTAAAGGAATTAGGAATTACAGACATTTAATATGTAGCTTCCCCTTTAAAGGAGTCAAAAGGAATGGGACAGTTGTTTTTAAAGCTGCTTTATGGACAGGTATTGATTATTTGTTAAATAATATTCTCATAAATGAAGGATGACATTTGCATTTGGAAGCTGTGGCCCCACATCATTTGGTTCAGGGAGATCCCCATACAGACCATATTTAAGTTTCAATAACACAACAAATCCATCAGATGTATAGCAGGAACATTATGAGTGGCCAGATCAACAATTTGGTACATCCTGACAAAAAATAAAACACTTGTGAGCTCAGCAACATAAAAATCCTGGACGTCTATATAGGATAACAGTAGTGAATGATCGCATTATCCTCTCCATGATAAAGAAAAATCTCTTTTACGATGTCCAGACAAATAAAAGTAAAGATGACATTGGGAGAGCTACATATTAAACATCTGTAATTCCTAAATCCTTCAGCCAGTTTGGATGTGAATACGCTCTAAGCCGAGAGTTTGCACTGTAAGCCAATATTCATAATATGACTGTAACTGGAATACATTTTGGTAAACGCTAAAATAACACAAAATGTGCCTCTGTCCCAATATTTATGGATTAACTGTATTTAATTGTGATTAATCTGTGTATCATGTAAAACTGATCCTGTCAAGCTAAAACGTGGTGCTCAGAATAAGCATTTGTAGTCATAAGTCACCTTACTGTAACTGCTTACGTCAACGGGAAGTTGTGTAAGCGTTTAGGTAGCTTTGCCCGGGCATCAATTGGTGCCCTATTAAAAGAATGAATAGAAAGTGAAGGGACGGGTTGGACCAGGTCATCACAGGCAGCGCTCCAACACCTCCACTGTTTGTATCAGACGCTCTGCCTATTTATAACGCAAACCGCCAGCTTTCTTTGCACTTGGACGGATAGACCAGAACAAACGGGGCGATGCTAGACGTCATTAAAGGATGAAAATACTGTAAGCTGCTGGATGGTTGCCCTGCCATCTGGGCAATCATCCAAAGAGACAGATAATGCTTTTAACCATCACATTTACAGTAAATATAAGTTGGCAAAGACACTTACAGTTCATTCGCAGTTTTTACAGGAACTGCTCTTCTTTTTTTATATTGATAGATATTAAAATATATCTTGACAGTGACCAATCAGAATCAAGCATTCAAGAGCACCGTGTAATAAAATTGATAAGCCTTTAAAATAATGATGAAATAATTCCACACATTAATAATGTAATGTAATGATGCACATACAAAGCATCCTTGTTTTCAATAATTGAGACTAAAACCAGTGGGGGGTGGCATCTCATCTTTTAAGAGACTATAATACGGCACTAATCTTATCCTCTAGTCCAGATTAACCAATCCAGGGCCGTCTAGTGTAAAGTTACATCAGTGGGCCTTGGCTACTTCTATTGTCAGATCTGATTAGAGGAAAGCCAAACCAAGAACCTAAATCCCACTGCAATATACAAACCCTCGTGAAACTGAAGGTGGTTGGCTTTGGTTCTTCTCGCTGAAGACAAAAGGTTTGCATCGAATGCCAAAAATATAATTGTTCCCCGTCATGCATCCATTTCATCACATATGTCTTAACCTATACTTATTTTCTTGCGTGCACATGAAAAACCATTCAATGCTGGTCATCAAACGAAATGCTAAAGGTGGCTCAGCAGGGGTTGATGTTGGGCCCGCTCTCATTTTGATTATTTTCTTGAAAACCGTACCTTTATTTTCATCGCTCCCCGCTTTTACGGTTTTCCATTACTGAAAAGCATTTCAAGTATATGCCAGGTTGGAGAAAACCTTGGATAAATAAAGTTTATGATGTTTATTATTATTTCAGAAGGGCGTGTGCGGTCCAGCTGAGCTCTGGCCAACTCATACAAGCAGAAAAGAAGCAGAGCGATGCTTTGTTTCAATTTCATCCACTGTTGTGTTCTCTATGGAAAACGCCTGGTTTATGCTTCTTCTTTCTTTAATGGACCAATAACGGCATTATGGGAATTCCAGTGCAACTTGAAGCCTCAGGGAACGCTTTGGTTGTTTAGTGATGGCAGCTGTGGTTGATATTTTAATATTACTGAATGAGATGTCAACGGGGAAACTGCTGCGCAACATTGGACACAATGTCAGACCTTAATGATAAGCCAAGTATATTTGAGAGACATATTGGTCGTCTTTGTAATGATCAAATTGAAAACAACCATGCAGCAGAACCAGTGAGTTTGATTCACAGAAAAGTCTTACAAATATATAATCTTATAATCTGTTAAATCGTTCTCTGATAACTACATAGAAGGTGTGGGACTTTATCAAGTGAGAAAATTATCCAATGACGGTTTTACATGTCCATTTACAACCCTAGGATTGGTCGCCAGAGTGAAATGGTCTATTATTACCTTATTTGAAAGAGTCATGAATAATAATGTTGAGCTCTGCTCTGATTGGTTCTTTCTCAGAACGGCTCGTTTCAGTAGCTCTGTGTGTGTGCAAAGCCTGACAAAGATACCAATTTTGAGGAATAATCAGTTATTCTGAGATTGTTAATGGACTTTTCTGAGTTGTAAAAGTTTGGGTTTTTTTAGTATGGACCTGCAAAACGTAACTGTAATGTCAATAATACAACTTCAGCCTTAACATTAACATATAGCATTAACTACAGTAGCATATAGCCCTAACTCAGCAGTCACAACCTTGTTTTTGCATTGTAACAACATAGTAATTAACTCTTTACCCGCCATTGAAGAGTTATCTCATCAATTAAGAGAAAATATTTGCATAAAAACGTGTTCCTGATGAGTTTTATGTTAATCTGTAATACCGCAATTATCCAAAAGATGGCACACTTACCCAAAAATTTTTTACAATTTAATTTTAAACTCTGTGAATGTTTTTATTATCATTTTGAATCTGATCTCTAACAAAATTCCTTCACAAAAATGCAATTATTTCAGCTTTGTGCTATTTTTGCTATAAAATGTTGGCGGCAACTTTTCAAAAAATGTCTTGTGGGGAATGAGTTAATTTATTGTGTAATTTAATGTTGGGGTGTACATCTAAACATTTTCTTGAATTAAGTGTGTGATAAAGTTTTTTTTTGCTTGTTTTATGCACAAATTCACTTAAATTGTATATTTTTTTGACTTAAAATTAGACTTATTTTCTTAGGTCATTTTGCTCATTAAGACAATGCATCTTGACTTAAGAATGTTTCGATATTTGTACTTGAAAAAATACAAAAATACTAAGAAAGCCATTTTTTGCAGTGCATGTCTGCAAAAAAATCCTGTATCTTTGGATTTACTTAAAATTTCTATCAAGTTATATTTCTTTCATAACCACTGTCATTGATTTTAAAATAATAAAAGCAATTCAAAGTCGATTCAAAATATCCAGCTCCTTTTTTATTAAAGTATTCTAACGTTTAAACACTTTAAAAGCCATTTTAATAAAAATAAATACAAACTTAAATTATAAATATATTCTTTGTTACATTAACTAATAAAAACAAAAAAACAGATTCATCCTGCTGTTTTTATTGGATGCTCTTTTCATTCTCGCCCCCTTGCCTGCGGTACAGCTGTAGCACCAGGTCCCGTATCTCCTCTCTTTTCCTGCGCACCTGATTCCGTGGAAACCAGTGGTCCAATCGCAGCGGGAGTTCAAAGTGCACCACTGGATTCTGGGTAGGAAAAAGACACAGAGAGGCATAAAATACATTAATACATTGATGCACTAAAGTTGACATTGAACTATTATAGTTGTCAGCTTCGCCGAAGTTCAATACGAACTCACAAGCATGCTAAATAAGAATTAGTGTAACTGACTTTTTTAGTTTGCATCATGGCATGCTTTTTTTGCTAAAAGTGAGTGCGTTTACATGTCACATATATCTTATGTGGCATTCACACCAGTCGCAGTAGAGGCGGCAAAAATGCGCTATTTGCGCGTAGTTGGACGCTTGAACATTTTGAGTTTACGCACTTCATTCGCGCATAAAATTCTAGTCATTTGAGACATTCAAGCGGAAATTCACGCCATTGGAGGGGCTTCTGCGACTCCGCTCGCTCCCTGTAATCACTTCAGTACTAGAGTAAGCTCCTGATTGGATATCGCAAATATCCGCCAAATTATATTTTTTTCAACTCGCACGTTTTCCGCGGTAGTGCTTAAATCGTGCGGAACACACACCATCTGCGCCGTGCGCTCTGTGCTGGCGCTCTGCACCGCGCCTTCCGTCCAATTCGCACCGTGCCATACGCGCGTACGGCACCGCAGGATGCCTATTCACGTCTTTGCAATGACTTAACGTGTAAATTACTTGCGATCTCTTGCGCGTCTGGTGTGAACGCCACATTCCACCGATTATGCTTAATAAACGTACAAAGTGTAAGGTCGTGTAATTTCTTTCTTTTGTTGAACACAAAGGAATATATTTTGATAAATGATGGAAAGCACACAGTTGAAGGTACATTGCAAAAAATGATTTAAGAAAATTTTTTTTTGTATTTTTGTCTTGTTTTCAGTAAAAATATCTACAAATTCTTAAATTAAAATGCTTTTTCTTGAGCAAAACGACCCAAGAAAATAAGTCTAGTTTTTAGACCAAAAATATCAAATTTAAGTGATTTTGTGCATAAAACAAGCAAAAAATGGGGTAAAAAATCTGCCAATGGGGTAAGCAAATTTTTCTTGAATTTAGTGTTAAAGAAAAATTTTCAAGATTTTTCTGCTTACCCCATTGGCAGATTTTTTGCTTGTTTTATGCACAAAATCACTTAAATTTGATGTTTTTGGTGTAAAACCTAGACTTATTTTCGTGGGTCGTTTTGCTCATCAAGAAAAAGCATCTTAATTTCAGAATTTTTAGATTTTTTACTGAAAACGAGAAAATACTAAGAATTTTTTTTTCTTGTAAATAATTTTTTTGCAGTGTAGAGCTATGCAAATTGGGATTTAGCACAAAGTTGCATATGAAAACCCAGAAAATGTTCCTGTGATCACAACCTGTGTCAGTTATATAACAATAAATGTCAAGTAACCTGGATGACTAAAGTTTCTCTAGTAGTCAAAGATTAGACAGCATCGACTAAGACCACAGTTATGTTTAAAAAAAGTCTGTATTGTTGGAACAAAATGGGTTCAGTGTTGAAATTGGAGCGTGTGAGTTCAGATTTGGGTTGCACGGTATACTGGTACAACAAAAGCATTGCGGTACATTAAAGAAAGTTTGGTTCTGGCATTTGATTTACTGCATAGTTTGCAAAAGTAACGTTTATAGTGTAAAATGCATTGGTGTTGTTGTACAGAGCTACATAAGTACCTGCAGAAAGCTCTCCACATACTGCAGCAAATACAGGCCGCAGTCGCTGCTGTTGTCTTGCAAAGGGACCTTGCAGAGATGCCCGCCTATGTTTTCATTTGTAAAAACTCGAGGGGTTGCTTTCCGAACCTCCCATTCTACCTCAAGGTACCTGAGAGACGATACATCACACACAGGTAAATTAAAAGGGCAAGCGCTCTCTTACTCACACAATTGGCATCCTACCGTTTAACGAAACTTGCCCAAACACATCAACGGAAACAAAGATCAATAAAGTTACGGACGATTAAATAAATGACTCACTCGCGTAGCAGTGCGTAGACGCGTTGGTGGGATGAGAGCTTTAGAGAGTCCATTACCAGAATACATGGCCTGAAGTTGAACCAGAAAGAGAGACAAAGAGAGAGATTGCAACCAGCAGATGAGTTAACCTTTTCAGTCAAACCTTGATAACAAATGGATCTTTTGCATGCGGCCTGCAAAAACATGTCGTGTTTGTGTATTGCACTTATCCATCACCGCCCCCCTGCAAGGGCGGCAGCTTGCTTATTTTATTTTAAAGATCTGTAATTTAATTAAATGACGGTCATGATGGATAAACCAGACGAGGCGGCTGGATGGCAGAAGTGGAGTGATGCTGTATGGCGTAGTGATGTAGGCAAGATCAGTCTCTTACCTCCTGCAGACGGTCTCTCTTGTGCAGCGGAGTACTGTGCAGTCCTAAAAACAAATAAAAAAAAACATTAAAGGGAGTGCTCACCCAAAAATAAAAATTCTGACATAATTTTCTCATTTTTATGATGTTACAATCCTGTATACATTTATTTGTTCTGATGAACATAAAGGAAGATATTTTAACGAATGCTTGTAACCAAACCGATCATGAACCACATTCACTTCCATAGTAGGAAAAAATAATACTATGGAAGTCAATGGGGCACACAGACGGTTTGATTAAAAACACTCTTAACTCTTTCCCAACCAGCATTTTTTTTTTTTGTTGGCAGCCAGTGCTAGCATTTTTTATGATTTTCACAAAAGTTGAATGCCTTCCAGAAAATTTTCTTCTTTAAATATATAAACATACAATATATCAAATGAAAGAACAGACCCTCTGCTTAAAAAAAAAAAATATTCTACCTTTATTTGTTCTCTTTCCATATGGGTAGGTTTCTTAAAAAAATTGCACATTTTGAGCAAAAAGCTGAGATAACTGCATTTTTGTGAAGGACTTGATAGAGATCAGATTCAAAGCGATGATCAAAACATACACGGAGTTTGAACTGTTTGCGCTAAGGGAATACTTCCAGGTTTAATAACTTGGGTAAGAGCACCACCTGGTGGATAATAGCGTAAACACGGATTGCCGGAAAAACCTGTCATTGGCAGGAAACGTTTTCTCTTAACTCTTTCACCGCCATTGACGAGATATCTCGTCAATTAAGAGAAAACGCTTCCCCGCCAATGACGAGATTTTCCGTCTTTCCGCAATACCGCTATTATCCACCAGGTGGCGCCCTTCCGCAACTTTTTTAACCCGGAAGTATTGCCCTATGGCAAGCTGCTGCATGTCCGTGTCTGTTTTAAAGATCGCTCTGAATGGGATCTCTATGAAAAGTCCGTCACAAAAATGGAATTATCTCAGCTTTTTGCTCAAAATGTGGTGTTTTTGCAGAAACCTACCCGTATTCAAAAGCTGATTACAAAAGAACCACTGAAGGTAGGATGAAACGTTTTTTTTTTTTAAAACAGAGGGTCTGTTCTTTCATTTGGTATATTGTATGTTTATATATTTAAAGAAGAACATTTTCTGGAAGGCATTAAACTTTGGTGAAAATCATGAAAAACGCTGGCGCTGGCTGGCAACTTTTTTTAAAAATGCTGGTGGTGAAAGAGTTAATTGACAAGTTAACTCAATTCCTTCATGTTCATCAAAACAAAGAAATTTATACAGGTTTGTAATAAAATGAGAGGGAATAAATGATAACAGAACTATCCCTTTAAAAACTCCCTAAATATTTACCCAAAAGACCAAATTTGGATCAGGTACACAATGTAAATTTTATTTAAAGTCACAATGAAACAGAAGTAGCAAGTGTCTTATTTTCTCAGTGGTGACGTATATCTGAGTGAAATTCGTAAAAAGGTAGGGAGTGACTTGAATTCGTCCATCAAGAATTAATTGGATCGTTGAAAGTTGGGACATGTTGGTACTTGCATTATCTTTTCCCAAGCCCCGCCCTCCCACCATTTCTCATGACTGGAAGTAAACAGAGATTGTTTCAAGGAGAGGAGATTAGCGTTTTTGATTAAAGATTATAAGGGGAACATTACTTTTTTAAAAAGATTCTTAAAAAAATACCACAATAGTCCAAAAAACTTTTTTCATTTAAATTTCATTGTGACTTTAAAGGGTATTGAAATTGTAGTTGCAGTGCTAAATTTAATTAAAATAACTGTATTAAATTGTATATACATGTTCTGCAGATGTGTGTGTGCACCTTACAAAAAATGCCTTTAGTGGACATCCTAATTTTAAAAACAATATAAATTAAAACTGCAAGCAGTGATGGAAGGGCCCTCGCACACCTGACACCGCCACGCCGTGGCATGAGAAGAATTAAAGGGAACAGTAGTAAATAGGCATTTAAACATGTAAACATAGGTGAACCATTTAAAAGTGTAGTATAATGTGCCACATTTCCTGTTGCTAATTACAAATGACAGCGAGGTAGCATCGTGTAAGATAGCATGAGAGAGAGAGAGAGAGTGAGTGAGTGAGCGAGTGTGTGTGTGTATGAGTGACTACATGTAAATATTGGCACGTAGATGTGTTCTGTCCAGGACTCTTATCAATCATGTGAAGTTTGGGACAAATCTGACATTGCATTATCATTTTAAACATGTTACTTCCTGTTACCAGCTGGTGGCGCTATGACCGTAACTGACTATTGGCATCATAAGTGACTATCAGTGATGGGAGTAACGAGTTACTGTAACTCCACTATTTTTTTAAATCAAGTAACGCAATTACAATTACTGAAATTTAAATGAGTTCGTTACGCGCGTTACTCTATTTTGTAAAAAATAGACAAGACATATCTGACGTCGCAGGACTGTAGTTGGCGGCGCAATGATTCATTACACTTCATCATAGCTGACAGTGCATATAGAATGAACATGAAAAATCTAAACGGGACAACATACCTTTGTTTAAAAATTGTGCGCAAGTCATAATCCATCCGGTCTCATGTTTGTAAATTATCTTCACCAAGCAATCGCAGTATGACATCAACTTGCATTTGTAGTCCACAAAGGTAATAAATCTAAGAAATGATCATATATTCTTAGATGTTTACATCGGCTTCATGGAAGAGAACGATCCGCGATTGTTGTTTCCACTAAAATATTCACACTGCGGTGTACACCCGTGTTAAAACTCCATAGTATGTGTGAGCTCGCTTTTAGTTTCAGTTTCAGTCTCTCCGTATCCGAACAAAAAATCCACTCGCTCAGTGTCCATCTGACAAAACAATCCACTCGCTCTGTGTCCGTCCGACAAAACAATCCACGTAGCCTACTTCGTTTTCTGAATAAATATCTTCCTTTAATCCTGTGTATCATTTAAATCCAACAGAAAACAAACAATATATGACCAAAGAGCGCAGTCCCTGTGGCAAGCTTCACAAGCTGTGTTCCAATTCAAGTGCTGCACCCTACTAAGCATGCAATAAAAGGTGAGCACTTGCCCATTCAAGGCGCTCAGAAGTTCGCGAAGAGAACTGAAATGAGACGGTCTAACCTTCGGAGGACCCATAATTTGCCTCATCTGCTGCACACGCATCGTGCCTGTCAGCAGGACACAGCGGAGACGTTTCTAACTTATTAAAATAAATATGAAATCAGAAAAATTATAATTTATTTTAGAAAATTTGACATGTTGACACAATTGTCTCCAAATTTTTAAAGAGACACTACACAATTTTAACACATTTTATATTTTTGTAAACATGCAGAATATTTGTCTAAATGGTCTAAATGATATACATAAATAAACTAAGTTTAAATATTAAGATAATTTCTAACAAAAATATTCAAAGGTTGAATCTAAAGCAAAATAGGCTCCTACAGTATGTGATATATTAGAGTCTTATGTGTAAAATAGCCCATCCATATCATTTTACTGTTTGACTGTTCAGTACTGTTCATATTTACATTTAAAAAGCAGACATAAAAGTAACTTAAAAGTTACTTTTCTAAGTAACTAATTACTTTTGATATACAGTAACCGGTAGAGTAATTCAGTTACTTTTAAAAGAAGTAATTAGTAACTGTAACTAATTACTAATTTTTTAGTAACTTGCCCAACACTGGTGACTATTGACATGTAGATGTGTTCAGTCCAGGACTCTTATAAATCATGTGAAGTTAGGGAAAGATCGGACATTGCATAATCAGTGTAAACATGTCACTTCCTGTTGTCAGCTGGTGGCGCTATAACCATAAGTGACTATTGACATGTAGATGTGTTCAGTCCAGGACTCTTATTAATCATGTGAAGTTTGGGACAGATCAGACATTGCATAATCAGTGTAAACATGTCACTTCCTGTTGTCAGCTGGTGGCGCTATAACCATATGTGACTATTGACATGTAGATGTGTTCAGTCCAGGACTCTTATTAATCATGTGAAGTTAGGGAAAGATCGGACATTGCATAATCAGTGTAAACATGTCACTTCCTGTTGTCAGCTGGTGGCGCTATAACCATAAGTGACTATTGACATGTAGATGTGTTCAGTCCAGGACTCTTATTAATCATGTGAAGTTTGGGACAGATCAGACATGGCATAATCAGTGTAAACATGTCACTTCCTGTTGCCAGCTGGTGGCGCTATAACCATAAGTGACTATTGACATGTAGATGTGTTCACTCCAGGACTCTTATTAATCATGTGAAGTTTGGGACAGATCAGACATTGGATAATCATTGTAAACATGTCACTTCCTGTTGCCAGCTGGTGGCGCTATAACCATAAGTGACTAATGACATGTAGATGTGTTCAGTCCAGGACTCTTATTAATCATGTGAAGTTAGGGAAAGATCGGACATTGCATAATCAGTGTAAACATGTCACTTCCTGTTGTCAGCTGGTGGCGCTATAACCATAAGTGACTATTGACATGTAGATGTGTTCAGTCCAGGACTCTTATTAATCATGTGAAGTTTGGGACAGATCAGACATGGCATAATCAGTGTAAACATGTCACTTCCTGTTGCCAGCTGGTGGCGCTATAACCATAAGTGACTATTGACATGTAGATGTGTTCACTCCAGGACTCTTATTAATCATGTGAAGTTTGGGACAGATCAGACATTGGATAATCATTGTAAACATGTCACTTCCTGTTGCCAGCTGGTGGCGCTATAACCATAAGTGACTATTGACATGTAGATGTGTTCACTCCAGGACTCTTATTAATCATGTGAAGTTTGGGACAGATCAGACATTGGATAATCATTGTAAACATGTCACTTCCTGTTGCCAGCTGGTGGCGCTATAACCATAAGTGACTAATGACATGTAGATGTGTTCACTCCAGGACTCTTATTAATCATGTGAAGTTTGGGACAGATCAGACATTGGATAATCATTGTAAACATGTCACTTCCTGTTGCCAGCTGGTGGCGCTATAACCATAAGTGACTATTGACATGTAGATGTGTTCAGTCCAGGACTCTTAGCAATCATGTGAAGTTTGGGACAGATCGGACACTGTATGCCTGAGTTCCAGCAACCTGTTTCATAGCGAAACATCAAACTTTGGCTGGCCGAAACAGACACAAATTTTAATATAGAATCAAATCCTTCGCAATTTAGCATCACAAAGGCCTTAAGATGACACTCGCCAAATATGATGATGATCCGACGAAAACTGTAGGAGGAGTTAGTTAAAGTATGACTGCTGGAAATGAGAAAAACTGAGCCAAAATCTGAGAAATAATTCAAAATAGCTGACTTCGTGTTTGGTTTAGGGCGTTGCTCCAAGAGACTTTTTTGTAGGGCTTGTAATAATACATGAGCATACCGAAATTCGTACATGTAAGTTAAACACAGTCCAAGGGCTGCTGCATTGAATATTTGAAAGTGGCGCTAAAACATGTTCCTTCAGGTTGCCAGCTGGTGGCGCTATGGCTATAAATGAAAATTGTTATGTAGATGTGTTCAGGTCAGGACTCTTAGCAATCATGTGAAATTTGGGACAGATCGGACATTGTATGCATGAGTTCCAGCAACTCCCTGTTTCATTGGAAAACATCAAACTTTGTCGGGCCAGAACCGACACAAATTTTTACGCAGAGTCAAATCCTTCGCAATTTAGCATCACAAAGGCCTTAAGATGACACTCACCAAATATGAAGATGATCCGACGAAAACTGTAGGAGGAGTTAGTTAAAGTATGACGCCTGGAAATGACAAAAACTGCGCCCAAATCACAAAAATAACTCAGAATAGCTGACTTCCTGTTTGGTTTACGGCTTCGCTCCAAGAGACTTTTTTGTAGGTCTTGTCATGCTACAGAAGGGTACCGAATTTCGTAATTGTACGTCAAACACAGTCCGAGGGCTGCTTCGTTGAAAATTTGTAGGTGGCGCTATAGAGCCATTTTCTCACGCCTAATTCTAAAGCATACACCACATGTAAATTTTCATCACTCTTGACATCTGTGCAAAATTTCATGAGTTTTCGAGTATGTTTAGGCCCTCTAAAGTCCCGCTGAAGTCGGAGAAAAAGAAAAAAAATAATAATAACTCCTTGAAGAACAATAGGGTCCTCACACCCCGGTGTGCTCGGGCCCTAAATATTGCAAATTAAGTTTTGCAAAATGTGTAAAGTTTGCTATTAGGGTTACTTTGTGGGATAGGTTAAAGTTTTTTTTCTTTTTAAGTTTGTATATAAAAACAAAAGAAAAGTCTACTGAATGTAACTATTTAGATCGCCAAGTAAACATTACCAGTTGATTGTGGGATCTCATCTCACTGGCTTTTGAACTTTTGTTCTTTGGTTGATGTGAACTACCTAGAAATCCAGAAAAAAAATCAATGTCAAAGAAATGTGAATGGTTTATACCACATACAGTAGTTTGTTACACATTGCTAAAAACATATTGAAAATTATTTTGAGTATTTTTGTTGCTATAGTATGTCCCTGCAAGGGCACAGCTTTTGTAGGCTGACGCATACTGACATCAAAAACACATTTTAGTTCAAGGGCTGCATGGTATTGAAGACAAATGCAATAACTTTGTAAATAAGGTGGTATACAATATGCAATATGGCTATGGCTTTGAGTTTGTAAAAAAAATTAGTTCTAAAAAGATCAATTTAAAAGCTACATATTCATAAACAAACATGCCAGGTTGTTTTTAAGCCATGAGTTTATATAACCCATCAATTGGGTTAGAATAACCCATTTGGGTAATTTTTAACCCAGCTGTGTATTCTGTCTAAATATTTACACAGCATGGGTTAAAAACAACCCAGCATTTTTTAGTGAACATACAGTCTTCTGGAAAAAACAAAACATCGCTCTCTCAGTCTTGCCAGTCTCTGCTGCTATCCGTGTTAACCTAAAACCTGGATTAAACTTGGTTTATAACTTCTTGAAGTATTAAAAGCACGCAAACCATTGCAAAACTGCACAATTGAAGTTAGTAAACAACATTGATTATAACAAAGAAGTTGGCATTACTGTAACATTTTTCTTCCCATGAAGACTAAATGCATGGGTTGACAATGCCAAAACTGATGAATAACAGTATGTGTTTGTTTGTGTAGTGATGTGTATGTGTGTGTATGACACACCTGTTTGACATTCTCCTGCTGAGCTCACATTCACTGTTTGGCCTCCAGCCTGGGACGCAGCTTTGCCTCCCCACTGTACATACCGTGGGCCTTCCAGACCAGGAAAACAGATCACCACCAGATACCAGTGGGCCCTGGACAAGAAGAAAAGCAAAACGGATAAAGACACAGCGGACGTGAAACTTACGGTACATTCACACGGGGCGAAAGCGTTCATTTACTATGAATGAGGGACATCATGCGTTGCCAATCTGAATTGTAAATCCGTCAACTTCGCGTCACTGCCGTTGTTTGCGGCAAAAGTTTAACATTTCTCAACTTTTCAAGCACCAATGCGTGCGTCAGCCAATCAGATCGCCTTATGCAAATTAGAGCTGAAGATCTTTGCCCGAACCCGACGGGACCCGTCGGGAACCGACGGGCTCGGGCGGGTTCGGGCTTTATTTCTAACATTTTACACGGGCTCGGGGCGGGCTCGGGCTTCCGCTCCGGCTTTGTGAGGTAAATGAGCGGTCAAGTTCAAATCAGTAGCGCAGGATCGCGCTGAATTCATTTACAGTGGATTTAATGATTTTCCTCATCAAAAACATGTAGCCTAATCTTGGTGAGTAGGTTTTTCAATGTATAACTAAATATGAATCGAGTCTTACATAATAGACAGAGGATATAGACTAATGTTGGCAGTAGGCTAATGGAGAGAAGTGCCGACGCAAATCCCGCGGAGCCTGCCTCTTAATTTCGTTATTGCCAAATACCCATCTTAATTCAGAATGTATTATCTTAATTTAATTCGTTAAGAAATAATAATTTTATTGGCATATTTATAGTGTATTGCATAAGCCTATTTAGAATGAGATGTTACAATGTTACAGATTACTTATTTCTTTGTTTCAACTTCCAAGTGGCGTGTAGATTATTAGTCATGAATAAATAATGTTAAAACCTGTGTAAATGTCTCATTCTTGACAAAAGCTGTGTGTGTGCGCACATTTAAATAATGTCGGGCTGTAAACGGGTTCGGGCTTTTAAAAAGCTGTCAATCTAAATGTACGTTCGGGTTCGGGCTGCATTCTGTCGGGCTTCGGACATTTCGGGCCTAACTTTTAAGGCCCGATTACAGCTCTAATGCAAATAACCTAGTGCAAGCCAGCTGATTACGTTTATGCAAGACCAGAGCATGTGTTGCAGCCACTGTGATTGGCTGTTGGCCACCTTTCAGACAAGAATTTCGTCAAGCGTTAACACTTTCGCATGTGTGAATGTAGCGTTACTGTGGCTTCACACCAATCGAGAGTTCAGCGATTTGCGCAAGTAGATTTCATACAAAGTCAATGCAAAGACGCGATCACACACGTCCTGCGTGGGGCGATGCGAATGACGTGCTAAAGGTTTTCGCGACAGACGCGCTAAAGGTTTTCGCGACAAACGCGCTATTCAACTCGAGCGAAAAATTTGCATGACACAAAGTTAAATCCCGCGAGTAATCTAGAGCGAGTAACGCGATGCCCCGCGTTTGGTGTATACGTAGCATCAGTGTTTTGTGAGCAAACTTGTGTTGCATTGACGGCAATTCAATTAAAATTAAATTAACAATTATTTTAACCATTATTAAAGGATTAGTTCACCCAAAAATAAAATTGTGTCATAATTTACACCCCCTAATCTTATCCAAGATGTATTTTATTTTCTTCAGTTCAACAAAATAATATTTTTGTTAGCCAAATTAACATATATGTCACCAAATTGATAACTGCATAAATAAAATTTATTTTCGCATGTACTAACTAATGTCGCTAGTTTTGTCACAAGTTATGGACATGTAGCCAGATTTAGATCTAGATTTAGCCAGATCACTTGTCTGCTTGTTTACATTTTAATTTAGCTAAATAAGTTTAAAATATGATTAGTTTTTATTTATAAACATATTGCTTTTGCAACCATTTTTAGAACGGTTATACAACAAAAACGGTTTGGCACGACGGTTGGTAAGCATTCAGTTATTCAAAACATTTACAGTAGAAACAGTCACACAACTTTATAAGTAATAATTGTATAATTTATAGTTATGTTGCTAAAATATTTAAATGAGTAAAAAATGTCGCAAGGGAACTTTCATATTTCTAAATAACGATGCACACAGTTTGAGATTCGAGTTTCAGTCGGACACTGATTTATAGAAATGAACCTGCAGCATTTGTGCTACAGGACTTGCGCATCTTGTAAATGCAAGACGTCATTCCAAATTGTAAATACTTAATCCATTTCCCAGCCCTCGTACAGCTAACAGTCTAAATGTGTGCCGCTGACAGTTTCCCAGAGCTCCACCGAAATAAAGGACATTCCCAAACTTGTGAAGCAGCTGTGTCGTTCTGTGCCATGTTGTACCACGTGTGCGTGAGAGCGTCCGGAAGCACGCAAGCATGTGCGTCTTTATGCGGCCGTTAGGTTTTACGAGAACGCCGAGTACCATGCGAGAATTCGCCGTTTTCTCCCAGTTTGGCGTCGCTTGACCTCATTGCACAGATTTATTCCATCGTTTTTAAAGTTTGATCCAACATCTCTCGCTGTTCTCAGGAAACAAACACAGCTTGACACTAAACCTAGCTACCTCTTTCCTGATGAAACCTTAAGAACAGTCTGTAAAGTGCGCTCGGGACGCCGTAACTATTTACGAAACGGTCTGACGTTGACAGCTCAGCTGGTGGCCTCCTGGCACGTTTTGTGTCATCTTCTGCCTCGTTTCCTTGTAATGAGAGGAAAAACTGGGAAAGCTGTACTTTGTACTCACAGAGGAGTTCATGGGTGATAAAGTTTGGGGCTCCTCCTCACTTAAGTTAAGTTTGGCTTGTACATGTGTGTGGTTCAGATGGCACTTACTCCTGGTTAACAGGTATGAAGAGGAAGTCCTTGCTGAAGATGTCCACATGACGGGTCCAAGTTCTGACTCGATGATGTCGTCTGTGCCGAGCCCTGTGGAAAACACAATGTTACACCAACAGCGTATAACTCTTAAGATCTCTAATCTAATAAAAGGTACAATTCACCCAAAAACAAAAAATATATAATTTTCTTTCATTTTAAAGAAATTAGAAAATTTTCTAGCAATTTCTTACGTTTTGCCGATTTCCTCTAGGCAGCTGTTGTCTTTTCGAGTAAGTTGTTTGTAGAAGAAACTGCTAAAGATATGAGATCTTTCTGCAACATCTTTGTCGGCTCTCTCCAACATCAAGTACCTTCGAAGAACATGTAAGAGGACATATGAAAAGCTCAAATTCGATATCCTATTGGTTTAACAGGGTTTGCCAAAACAAATCAACCCAGTTAAAACCGACAGCTTGAGTATTTCGTGAGCTCTCACTTGAGGTAGAAGTCGATGATGACATCATTGAGAAACTCGCCATCTTTAAGGCACTCCAGGTCTTCGGCTGTGACAGTAATGCCGCCCTTGGAGGGGGGAGGTGGGTACTGGATCAGTCTGGTGGAAAATGTCTACTGTAACTTCAGCTTTGGCCCAAAAAAATTGAGGTTTCAACAATATAACCCTCTGTGCTAATTGCGATGCATCAATTATGCCTTACAAATTAAATTGCTTAAGCTTATGGAAACTTCAACAATTCAACGGAAAGGTTTATGTCAGTGGTATGTTAACCTTTCCTCTCCGAAAAACTGTGAGGAAAGAAAGTCATATACGTCTGGGATGGCATGAAGGTGAGAGAAAAGTTTAATATTGCGTTTGGTTCCAACGATTGAAGTTATGGCTGAAGTACGAAGTATGGCATTACTATCAAATAGGACTTTAAAGACCAAAAGGATGTTTTGCCAGAGACTTCCAATCAAAAGTACTTTACTATAATTTCACCATATTGTGTAACAGATGTTTTACCAGTCAATGTCTTTTTGGAGAGCTACAAACAGTATCAAGTAAGTAGGGCTGCAACAACTAATTGATAAATTCGATAATAACAGACTATGAAAATCGTCGCCAACAAATGTCACTATCGATTAAGTTGTGTACAACACTAAGAGTGTTTACAACTCGGTACTTGTTTTTATGGATATTTAAAGAAGTTATACTGCTTAAAAACTAAACAAATATTTGTGTTTCATTGAATGTTATGTAAAAATGAAGGATTATTGGCCAGATTATTCGCAAGCGTTTTCGTCATTAAAAATTACTGTTTGGATTTACAGAGTGAAAAATGAGCACTGGAAAGGCGTGGAGACATTTATATTTGTGAATGAACTTATTGCATATGCATTTGTAGGTTTTTCTCTTTCAGGCGCTAAATTTATGGGAGAAGAGTATTAGGACCAATGACGTGACGTTAATTATGTTGTGTCCGTATGGTTCAATTAAATGTAAAGGGTTAAAATTTTTAAATAAATTTGCTTGAATACATTCTCATTTTTTGAGGACAAAGTCAAACATTTCTGGGTTTATTTCATTTTGAAAGAATATATGGGGGATATTTAAAAAAATGTCAATGTGGTGTAACATGTCTAAGTCAATTGGTGTAACTACTATTTTTTTAATTGAAAATATAAATATATTTATGAAAAATGTGGAATAAAATATAATCTAGTTTAATATGATTTTTTTTACATACATTTTGTCAAAGATTATTCAGAAAACAGAGCTGTTTTCAGCATATGTTCCAACAAATAATACAAAAACGCATTAAAATTTACATTTAGAAATAACTAATGAAATGTATTTTTGTGTGATATTTTAAAATTATTTTTTATTTTTTGATGAACATGCCATCAAGGTGGATAAAATATTTAATATTTCTAATGCTTTGGCACAATTGGCGGTTACACCATTTGACATTTTCAGGTCCATTCAGTCTTAACTTTCATAAAAATGTGTAATTTTTTATTGCATAATATCAAAATAAATACATTATATTCATTGAAATATACCTGATGCTTGCATTTAAAACGAGTTTTTTAAAAGATTTTTGAATTTCTTATCTTGCCAATCCGTTTTTGTTACTGACGCATTAAAATCGTCGTTATTGAAATTACGTTACGGAAATTACATTTAGGCCTCAACATAGTATGTCAGTAAACTTAACACTTTAACACACAAACTTTTATTTAGGGTTAATTTAGCACCTATCCACACTTGCATGTGTATTTATTTTTAAAACGTAGCTTTTTCTATGCGATTTTTGCCATTTGTCCACACGCAAACACAGTATCAGGTGACTGAAACTGAACTTTTATGAAAACTTCTAGGGTGAAGATATTCAGAAACTTGTTGTCGAGTAGCCAGTGAAACCAGATCAGTTTTTGGCCTGTGACTCTGTTGATCATGCCAAGGTGAGACTCTGCAATGACTTCTGATTGGCCAAGATGGCTCTAAGGTTAGGGATATATTGTCAACTGTTGGTTTGGCATGTTTTTGACTGCGCTTCATACAGTTTTTTGCATGTTTATGTGGACGATGAGATTTGTTTTAATGAAAGAGGGGACAACTCGGTTTATAAAAATACCCTTGTATATAAATAATTAATCTGAAAAACAATTGATTTATTTTATCAATAATTAGAATAATCATTAGTATGAATTTACTGTATGAATTTAACTTCTTTTTTTGATAAATGCAAAGAGTCTACTATAGAGTGTTAAGTCACGTGACATGTACAGCTCATCTGATTGGCTAAAAAAATTGACTACTTATTCTAGATACAAGACCTGATTTAAAGACAAAAGTCATGTTTTGATCATGGCTAATTTTTCCGTCTGTACCTGCGTGGCAAGCCCTGCAAACGGCTGTGACTGCGGAGAGGTCTCCTGACCGCTGGATCTTTGCTAGATTCACCTGCGCTCACCTGTTTGGAATAAGTAAAGCAGGTCAGAACAAAACAGATCCAGTGTATAGAATCTATATGTGACATGTTGTGGCAATTTTGTTTTGCCAATTGTTTAGAGCAAATGCTGATATCCGATGTGAGTCGCTTTTAAAAGATGATCATGTAATAATCGGATCCAGGCAACCAATCGAAATTGTGCATCAAGATCTGCAATGTAAATCCTGCAAAAGCTGATCAAGAAAATGTGCAGAAATGAGAAGCAGAGAGAACAAAAATGCCACGTGCCGCACGTTTGGGCCGGATTGCTATGCTCGATCTCTGTTAATCTCCGAGCCAGCTCGTAAAAGACATAAAGGAGAAAGCGAGGTGGCCTACTTCCACCTCTGCCAGCTGGCACGGTCGACAAACGAAAAAGAAACGGCCCGTACCCCAGAGGCACAGGCGCCCACACGCACCGTAGTCCTAGTACCTCCGAGTAGAGCCATGACTCCTCAACCAGCTCATAAACACTCTGGAGAAAGTGACAGAACGGACACTTCCATAGTGCAGGGAGCTACTAACACTAAACCAGCCAACTTTATTTCATACCTCAACCAACACGGGCTCTATGGACCATGGCTAACCTCATTCCTGCACTTATATGGGGCCCTAAAAATTTCTCTGGTGCCTCTATCACATCTGTGCTCAGGTTCCGGCCAAGCTATTGAAGATGAACGTATGATATATGAATGGATGAAGAGCAATGCATCTATGTGATTGGCACACATCTGAGGCCACATGTGATATTCACCCTAGGAGTCCTTGGCATGTTCAACAGTGTCAATTGCCCAAGTCCGATTTACGAAATGAAAAAAGACCTTTAAACCTACCTTTGCAGTGTCCTGTCCAGCATCCTCCACATTTTGTCCCAGTAGAGAGAGGAGGTTTACGCCCTGCGGGTGGCAATGAAGCCGATTCAGGCCATCTGCCCAATTCAAGGGGTTACTCAAAGCGGTTTGACCGTATTTCAAACCAATCATGTCCATTTGAGATTCCAACATGGCCGTCTGAAGATCTCCCAAATGGTCAGCCAACACAAACAACAAGAAAGGACAAGCCTGACCTAAAGAGAGGGAAAAAACATTACCCAAATTCATCGTTTGATTAATTTAGTTGACCTTTTTCTTACTTTCACTTCATTTATTAGCTCATTTACAACATTTAATATGAATCAGATGGTTGTTGATCCATCCATAAATGCTCAGTGTGCGGCCGCAATGAATTCAGTATGAAACCAACAACAGTGCCAAACACCTGTTTAGATAAGTTTCCAGTATTAGAAACAGATTGAATGAATTAATACTTTAATGGCCAATACTTCGACCAAACACACACCTGTTCTCTGTTTAAAGAAACTTGGCAAATGTATTAACATGCAGCTACTAGTTGATGGCCCATTCCAGGTCTTGCATTATGTGTTCGCTAACGCAAAACTTTACCAACTGATCTATTTGACTACTTTCACCTTTACATGTTGGAACGATTGTTTATTATGATTGTTATCAATAATGTATAAAACTTTGACACAGACACGGTTTATGCCCAGCTGCACTACTTCCTGAACTTCAGCCAGCTCCTTGTTTCCTGTCTGCCATTATTGGACAAACTGATTAATCCAGGTGTGTCTGATTATTGTTGTTGTGACTACTGAGGTCAGGCACACCTGGATTAATCAGTTTGTCCAATAATGGCAGACAGGAAACAAGGAGCTGGCTGAAGTTCAGGAAGTAGTGCAGCTGGGCATAAAGCCTATTGATTTCAATAGACACTGCTGTTAGCATGTTGCTAAGCTAAGAGCTAGTAAAATGCACAACGCATTAACAATACATTAAAAAGTTGCATTTGGGATTCCTTTTCCACAAACAATCCGTACTACCCCAGCTATCCCAAAGAGGATCATGTATAAAAAACATCTACAGTTAACCAAGGATGGTCCAATGGTGTCCTCACCTGAGATATGTACAGAGTGTATCACAGATAGCTCTTTCTGAATGAGTCTGGCTTGAGCGTCCGACACTACGAGGAACAGGAGAGAGGGGGCGGGCTCTTCGGTACTTGAAAACAAACTGCCATCGTGAGCCAGGCCACCATCCCAAACGCCAAACAAACGTAGCTCTAGGCATGCCACGCTAATGGCTATCTCCCCTTCTTCACCTGCACCTGAAAGAAACAGCATTGAGTTATCTTAACAATAATGTATGGTTGTGTATGACATGATATTGAGCAGCTTTGATGCATCAACTTCATGCAGATTGATTGGTGTATGCCAAAAATTAAAACGAGTGCACTTCGAATCGGATGACTGTACATTCGTTCGAATCGATTTTGAAGTATCACATACAGACCTTTGGTAATGGGGAGAAACCTAGTGAGGATTTTTATTGGACAAAATCCTATCAACCCTGTGATAAACATGAAGAGACTTAATTTGACTTCATAGGGTCTTTAAAAGAAAAGTGTACCGATAAATGTAAACAACGCAGTTTCGTCCTTTAACTAGCTTATGAGATCCAGTCCCCATTAAATTGAACGTAATTGCATGACGTGCACTGTTTGGGTGAACTAATCCTTTAAGACCCGTTCACTAACAACAGCCTCATAAAACTCTGTACTTGCTATTGAAACAAGATGACTTTGTTTGCACAATTTGTTTGCGATGACTTGCTTTTATTTACTTTATTTTGAGAGGGCAGTTTGCGTACAATGGCCATAGAAAGATCTGAACAGAGAGCCGTCTGAAACCAACATAAGCATCTTACACACACGCTCACAGGTGAACTATTGAACATGTTAAGTAATGCGGGGGTGACTGAAGTCAAGCAAATACCGTCACCGCACATCCTCTGTCTCGCATCCATAAATAGAGCTTTAATCTGAGCCGTCTTAATGCTGAAAGAGAGAGGGTCATAGACAGTTGAGGACAGCTGTCACACGATAAAATAGGTGAAAGGGTCAAAGAACTTTAGCCTGTGCACCAATCTAATCTGTGTGTGATTATACTGCTTCACCACAAGGGGCAGCACCACACACACACACACACATCCATCAAACTGCTATTGTGTCTTTTGATAGTTTAAAAATTTAAGATTTACAAAGAGACAACTATTCTTTAGTTATCTTTTTTTCATATTTATATTCACTAATATGCAAAAATGTTACATGGTGGTTGCCAAATCATTTATTAATTAATCAAACATGCATTTTCACTTAATAAAACAAATCACGTAAAATAGCACCAAACCAGACATTTATATGGGTCTAATGCCGCAGACGGTTTCCTCCTTCCGATTGTTTTCCGCCTTCCTTCTTCTGTTTGTTTGCCCCCGCCGGTTTCCGCCCTCCCATTGTTTGCCCCCGCCGGTTTCCGCCTTCCCATTGTTTGCCCCCACCTGTTTCCACCTTCCCATTGTTGGAGGCCGCTGGTTTCTGCCCTCCCATTATTTGTCGCCGCCGGTTTCCACCTTACAATTGTTTGCAGTCACAGGTTTCTGCCTTCCCATTGTTTTTCGCTGCCAACGGTATCCGCCTTTTGTTTGGTTGCCGCCGCCGGTTTCCACCTTCCCATTGTTTCCCGTCGCCAGTTTCCGCCTTCCTATTGTTTGCTTCCGCCAGGTTCCACCTTTCCAATGTTTGCCACCGCCGCCGGTTTCTGCCTTCCCATTGTTTGCAGCCTTCCCATTAATTGCCGCCACCGGTTACCGCCTTAAAATTGTTTGCCTCCACCGGTTTCCTCCTTATTAATGTGTGCCGCTGCCTGTTTCCGCCTTTCCATTGTTTGCCACCGCCAGTTTGCGCATTCTATTTTGGTTGCCGTCGCCGGTTTCCACCTTTCCAATGTTTGCCACCGCCACCGGTTTCTGCCCTCCCATTGTTTGCCACAGCCGGTTTCCGCCTTCCCATTGTTTTCTGCCGCCGGTTTCCACCTACCCATTGTTTGTCGCCGCCAGTTTTCACCTTCCCATTGCTTGCCGCTGCTGCCAGTTTCCGCCTTCCAATTGTTTGGCGCATGCCGACGGTTTACACTTTCCCATTGTTTGCCACTGCCGGCGGTTTCCGCCTTCCCATTGTTTGCCACTGCCGGCGGTTTCCGCCTTCCAATTGTTTGCCGCCACCGGTTTCCGCCTTCCCATTGTTTGCCGCCACCGGTTACCGCCTTCCCATTGTTTGCCGCCACCGGTTTCCGCCTTCCCATTGTTTGCCGCCACCGGTTTCCGCCTTCCCATTGTTTGCCGCCACCGGTTTCCGCCTTCCCATTGTTTGCCGCCACCGGTTTCCGCCTTCCCATTGTTTGCCGCCACCGGTTTCCGCCTTCCCATTGTTTGCCGCTGCTGACGGTTTCCACCTTCCGTTTGGTTACCGCCGCCGGTTTCCACCTTTCCATTGTTTGCCGCCGCTGGTTTCCGCTTTCCCATTGTTTGCCGCATCCAGTGTTCGCCTTCCCATTGTTTCCCGCTGCTGAGGGTTTCTGCCTTCTGATTGGTTGCCGCCAACAGCATACCTCTTCCCATTGGTTGCCGCCGAACCACATCATAGCTCATAAACGCCTCCAGTGTTCGCCTTCCCATTGTTTCCCGCTGCTGAGGGTTTCTGCCTTCTGATTGGTTGCCGCCAACAGCATACCTCTTCCCATTGGTTGCCGCCGAACCACATCATAGCTCATATACATAAAGATGAGCTGATTTAATCTCTCCTTGACGCTCACACTGTCTAAGATGTGCCGCACAGCTGCTCGACAGAGCTTGCCGTTTGGTGTAAACGCACACTTTTACTGCTTGTTTCAAGTTACCCAAGCTGCATTTACACTGAATTACATCTATTACATTTATAAATTTGGTAGATACTTTTAAGCAAAGTGACTTATTCATAGCATACTTAGTATGCAGGTTCCTCTGGGATTTTCATTTTTGCTTTACTAAGAAAGCAACAAGAGGACTGTAGCTGTTTGTGGGTGGACTGTCCCTTTAAATGTTCTTTAAAAAAAAAACTAGTTCTAGTTGTAAATACCTTTCAGTGGTATTGAAATGCCTTCATCTGTGATCTATAAAAGAGAGAGAGACAGAGAAAACATCACAATTAAAAGAAAAGACAAACATGGCTTACAAAGAACTGGCAGTATCTTGAACTTGTAACTAAAAAGTGCACCGCGAGATATTGGACAGACTGAACAAATAAAAATGTGTCGTTATACTGCCACAGCTGGAACAGCAAACAAGTACGCAGTCACATAAAACAGTGTTCAATAAACTCACTTTACTCAGAAGATGTACTTATCCTGATAAAGACAACAAATGCCTGACACACTGACCAAAGATACACAGGTGTCCATTGGAATTCAATGGAAACCATCAACTGTGTGCTGACCATCATTTATTAAAATATCTTTTTTTTGTGTTTAGCAAAAATATATACAGGTTTAAAACAACATGAGGATGAGAAAATTATGACAGAATTTAAATTTTTGGGTGAACTTTCCCTCCCTGTAATATTCTTTCAGAGTATTTAGGATCAACGGTAATAAACTGTGTCGTATAGCACCACCAGGGCCAGTTTAGGTTACAGACGGTTCATGTGCTAATGAACACGTGACCTGTGGGTCTCTGGCGCTTCACAGTGTTTCAGGAATAGTTGGATTTTACTGGCACGTGAACATTCGTTTTGTGCAAATGGTCTCTAATCACATCTGCAGTCTGATGTTGGCTCGCTGTTGTTTTGCGGTTTGTAGTAGGGACAGCCATTTAAAATACTACAATAACAGATGTCCTTTATTAAAAAAACAACAACAACAAAAATTGAAACGCGTGATTGGCCAGCGTACTGAGCGAATGAGCTGGAAGCAAGTGTTGGAAAATAATCCAGGGAGATCGAGGAGAACAAGAAAAGAAAACACAGGAGAACCAAGAGGCCTAATTTAATGCGCACTTCATTTACAAAAGAATTGGGTATAATTGAATTAACATCTGCGGGTTGATGCAAAATACATAACATCCTTTTTTATAGTTGATTATTTGTCCAAAAGAGTAGCTAATTATTTGTCTTTATGTGAATGTTTGTTTTTATGTTTACGTTTTCAGGGTTCCCACACCTTAGTTAACTTCAAATTCAAGGACCTTTCAAGGACCCTGGTCCAAAACCCTCAAATTCAAGGACTAAATGTGGGGACACATTGTGTTACCTTTAAAGATACATTGTTCCAATTCCCTTTCGAGGGAACTCGCGCTGCGTCACTGCGGTGACACTTTGGGGACGCCTCCAGGGGTAAGTGCGTCTGAATGTGTATATCAAATTCAACCAATGGTGAGGCTTAACAACAAAGACAGGGTGATGTGAGAGCCAGGAAGTATATCGCTATCTGAAATATTGCCAAAGACGCGTTACAGGGACGCAGGAAGTATGGCAAGGGAGACGCAGCGTCTCGTTCCCTTCTCAGGGAACAACAGTTGCATACGTAACCTGAGACGTTTTCATGTGTCAAACACAACTATGCAAAAAAGCATTTTGTATGAATCAACATTCGCATACAGAAGATATAAGCATTTAAAATTAACAGTTTAGCACGTGTGCTTAAAAAGTCTAGAATTTTTATGATATTATCCTACACTACACAGGGAAACATATGGATTTTAATTTCAAGAAAACGTCTTGCATAAAATAGATTCAAGCACTTTCAATGACCTGTATCTATGTATTTATATTAAAAAAAACCTTTACAAATAAAACATACACTGTAAAAAAACTTAACTTTCATACATTCAAACACATTTTCTTACCACAATGGTCCCGTTAGACTGCGCCTCTACTGTATCATAATGAAGGGTGGAGAAGGGCAGCTCCATGATGGAGGGCACTTCTACTTTGCTCATTGACTTCTCACGTCCTGTGTTTGCCTTCTTTTGATTCTCAGTCTGAAGCATGAGAAAAAACAGAGATGAAAAACAACCCCATGACCCCAAGACTGATCGACTACACGATAGTTTGTGAAAACCGAAAAAAGATATGGCCAAAAATATCTCTCAACATTTCATACGCGAGGCTTCGAAATGTTTTTAAAAGCCTTGCCAAAACTGCAACGGAAAGTGACGGACACGAGTAAGCCAATTTATTTCAATCAGCCTCGATTCATCTCAATATGCTCTCCAGTCATGTGGTGATTCAACCTAGAGTGACCCGGGCTCGTCCGAGTTTGTGGTTTTCATTTTCCTTGGACAGAATAAAATAAACAAAATTCTTCTTTTTTTAATCGAGTGAGAGAGAGAGACAAAGATGTTATTGATGAGTTTTTCATTTCGGCCACATGTCAAACTTTGTATATGCACGCCAGCTTATGTTGACAAACACTTGAGTCGTATTGTCCTAATCCACCTCAAACGTCCCCACTCTTTGATTGAGAGCCAGAGGTCACTTTCAATGTGAAATCGAGGGCAAATCCAACATGTTGCATTTCAAATGTCACAGCAAATGAACACTTTTATGCCATTTTGCCATAACTGATTTGTCCGCCCATCACAAAACAGAACATGCTAGAATGAAGCTGCTTCCAGCTCGGCCAAGGAATAGCAATTCTGATAAACATGTTTAAAGGCTTTGCATGAATATTTGTAAACAAAGTCAGATTAAAAAAACTTCAAAAGACTAGTAAACATTATGATGGTTAATATAAGTCTGAGTATGTTTGTCTGGTTGCCTTCTGTGGCCGGCTGCATACATGGTTTAGACTAGTATTACAATTATTTTCCTTCAAAACAGATCATAACTGTTTTAACTCTATACCCGCCAAACGCTTCCCTGCCAATGACGAGTTTTTCCTGCAATCGCTGGCGGGGAAAGAGTTAAGGTAGTTTTTATCACGCTGATATATGTTATAATCATTTATCGTTATGATTGGCGTTGTTGAATTGGGCGCGTGAGTGTTTGGGTGGAAGTGATATTGATATTGCGGCTCCGCCTCATTTTACGTAACATGGCAGCGCTCATGGTCAGACATTTTTGGCTTCAATTCATTTCCATGGCGTCATCCATCTTTTTTTTACAGTCTATGGTTCAAACCTTACTAACTACCGTGGGTTCACACCAGCCGCGTTTGAGGGATCAAAATCACGTCTAGTTTGTCGCTTGAACATTTTGAATGCATTTGCGCATCTAGAGCGAAGTAGACGTGCGGAAAAAGCAAGCATTTGACGTGCGTCATAGGCGAATTACGCTTCTTGTGGGAAGGGCAAGCGCTCGGGCGTCCGACGCAAATTCGCGTGAAATGCACAAAAAGCACCATTCGTGTGTACCGCGCCAGATGCTCAACTAGACGCGCGAATGAGGCGGAAACGCGTCTATTGCGCCGCGCTAAACGGCTCATTCACACCGCAAGACCTCGAGACCCCACATCTTCACATTGACTTAACATTAAAATCACTCGCACTTGATGCCTCTACCGCAGCTGGTGTGAATGCAGCATTAAACACACAAATTAGGCAAATTCTTGAATACACAAAGGCTTGGTCCGTTACCTGGGCATCCCTGAGAGCATCCGATACCTGCTGCTCTCGCAAGCCTCGCGGCGTTTCATTGACATCATCTGATTCGTCGTCATCACTGGACAACACAACTGGGAATAGAAGGATATACCGAAGTTAGACGTTTAACAATTTTTATCCCTGCAATTTAATTTTTAAGCTAACAGGCTTGACCACCAGTCTTTAACAGTAAGGGGTTGTTATGATCATTATGACCATTATATTACATTTATGCAAAATTAGTTCGGTTTACCCAAAAGTAATTTACAGTAAAATGAAAATACAGATTTTTATCAGTATGTGTGTTCCCTGGGATTCGAACCGACAACCTTTGAGTTGCGAATGTATTGCTCTACCAATAAGCTACAGTAACACAAGCCGCATTAGCGCATGCCCTAATACGAGGAAAATCGCACATGTGTTGAAACATTGAATTATAGAGGGCAAAAAACCAACTTGCGTCTCAGATAAACATCTGATGGGAAATTTTCCACTGAGAAAAACATTGTTAAAAGACGCACGAGTTGTGACACGTATCCTCTAGTAAACAGTTTATATGTGCTTATTCTATTATATTACACGTTTTTATGACCTCATGTTGATTAAAAGACATTGGATATTTGTATTCCGAAACATTCATGTTTTTCTTGTCAAGGCTATTTAAACTGAAGACTAAAAGGTTTAAAATCTCATTGAATTTAATTGCCCATGTGAGCTGTGAACGTGTACTGGGTCCTGGCTAGAGAGGATACAGCTGCTGCCAAATCTTGCAAGATGTTCGGTTTACGGTAGGATTATGGTAAAAAACAGCGGTTCTGGCTAGATAAGATACAACTACGGCCTAAATCCTGTGAAATGTTGGGTTTATGGTTAGGTTTGGGGGTAGGATTAGGATAAAACAGCGCTCATTCAGCAAGAATTCACAAAATGACCCTTCTAGCCACAACCCATGTTATGAAGACCTTCTCTGTTTTTTATGGGTGCTTCTCAATGTGCTTTCTAACTCAAGTGTTTATTTTACTTTATTTTTATTGCTAAATATTTATGTCACACAAAATCGTACCCGACAGCTAAAATCATCTTTATAAACTTACACTTGCAATAAGATTAAACAAATAAATAAATGGTAAAATAAAGACAAAGTTTCAATTACTAACTTTTAATGTGCTTGCTCAATAAAGTATTTTTTGTTTATTTTGACCCCCCCCCAAAAAAAGTTAAAGATTGCAGCTTTAATCGCCTAAGCCATTTTGGTACTTGAATATTCATTTTGGACTCCGTCTTTATCTCTGTACTGAAAGTCTTGGCTGGGTACCATAATGGGCTTTGAGTGGGACACAGGGACACGTGTAATCCTCTCTTAATATTCAACTCTTGTTTTCCATCCCTCCACTTCCTCCTGTCCTTTTCCTTTCCAACCAATCAATCAATCCATCCAAAGCCACTAACACATTTAATATCTTTTGCTTAGCAAGTAAAAATACAGAAACCAAAAAATACATAAGATAAGGCCATCCTGAAGAAATTACAGCAACTATAAGCATAGAGTTAAATGTTTAAGGACTGTGAAACTGCGTCCGAAACATGATGAGATGAAAGGTATTTGTATCTTTGTCTCTCTTCAGCAGACAGAGGTTTAAGGGGCTTTACCCGGACCTCGAGGTCAGGATTGCTTTAATCTAGATTGTAAGGGTGAATGATGCTATTCTGCAGGCTTCACACTTCAAGACATTAATCTTTATGAGGTCACCCTTCTCTAACAACAGCTCAGAATAGACCACGCCTATCTGAACAATGTGTAGACTCAAAACAGGCTATTTTCTAACTTTTTAAGACGTAATATTAGTCTCAGGCGTATCCAAAATGTGGCATTTACTACACAGAGCCTTAATTCACTGCAAAATCCCATTCATTATCGCAGGCGATTCTTCCGTGATTATCGTACAGCCCTATATAAAAGTTAAAATAACTAGATCGAGAAGTTTTGAAAAACAATATACTGTACGAAACACAGGAGGACATACTTGGCTCGGTGGAGCTGGGCTTAGTTCTCTTGTAGGTCTTGCCAAAAACCCGGGACTTCCTGGTCAATCTGTTCTTATAAAATGATGTAAAAGGGTCGTCGCTTTTGGCGCCTGGAGGTGAAACCAGCGGGTCTTTTCTGACAGGCAAAGGAGGAAGGGCAGCTCTCTCTTTAGAGGTCCTTAAACCAGAATCCTCTTCCTGAGCGTGACGGCCTGCACTAGACTTGGCTTCGTGATTGGAAGGTTTGAATGTGGACACTTCATTCGACACATTTCCATTCTTACAGTGTTTTGTTGTGCTCTGGAGTAAAAAGAAAAAACACACAGTTATTTTACAGAGGTTTTAACATAAAGTGGAATCTTATTCACAGAAGCCATTGGCACATGGCACTACGTTTAGTGGCTCATCAAGTGGCACTTCTGGTGTCAAGTGGCTCACGCCACTGCGTTTAGTGGCTCATCGAATATTATAAAATATTAAAATATTCTGTGATATTCGTCGAGTTTCTTATAAATGGCACTTTTTCTTACATCACTGGTTACATAAAAATCATGCCACACATACTAAATTTTGAATGACTACATTCAAATATATTATATACTATATAGCTCAGCCAAATGCTGTGCTTTATTAAAATAAAACACACAAAATATGATGCCATCATACTTTAAATATTTAAATTATTAATAAATAGATTATTAATTATGATCATACAATCTCTTGTTGAATGAGCGTCAAGATTTTGCGTCCTGTTTAGCTCTTGATTTGTTTCACGCATTGTCAGTTACCTAAAACACCAGACAGTCAAAAAGGACACACAAAAATAATTTTGTGCCACAATGAAATGAACATATAGCAGCAGTATGCATAAGTCACTCTCGGTACTGTACTGAACCGTGATTGTCAGTGCCACATGCCTCAATCCAACAGAGAAGTTTTACTAACCCGTCTCACTAAACGGAGTGGCATGAGCCACCGGAAGTGCCACTCAACAAGCCACTAAATACAGTGGCATGGGCCACCAGACAACGGAAGTGCCACTCAACGAGCCACTAAACACAGTGGCATGATACACCGGAAGTGCCACTCGACGAGCCACTAAACACAGTGGCATGAGCAACCAGAAGTGCCACTTAAA
Source organism: Paramisgurnus dabryanus (assembly GCF_030506205.2). Classification (NCBI taxonomy): domain Eukaryota; kingdom Metazoa; phylum Chordata; class Actinopteri; order Cypriniformes; family Cobitidae; genus Paramisgurnus; species Paramisgurnus dabryanus. Next base: position 26,722,805 of record NC_133360.1, read on the forward strand.
GAGCCACTAAATACAGTGGCATGGGCCACCAGACATCGAAAGTGTCACTCATTGAGTCACTAAACACAGTGGCATGGGCCACCGGAGGTGCAACTCGATGAGCCACCAAACACAGTGGCATAAGCCACTGGAGGTGCCACTCGACGAGCCACTAAACACAGTGGCACGAGCCACCAGAGGTCCCACTTGACAAGCCATTTAACACAGTGTCATGAGCCATCGAACACCGGAAATGCCACTTGATGAGCCACTTAACACAGGGCATGAGCCACTGGACAACGGAAGTGCCACTCGACGAGCCACTGGCACTAAACAAATTGGAATGAGCCACCAAACACCAGAAGTGCCACTCGACGAACCACTAAATACAATGGCATGAGCCACCAGAAGTGCCACTTGACAAACTACTTAACACAGTGACATGAGCCACCGGACACCGGAAAAGCCACTCGACGAGCCACTAAACACAGGGCATGAGCCACTGGACAACGGAAGTGCCACTCGATGAGCCACTGGCACTAAACAAATTGGAATGAGCCACCGAACACCGGAAGTGCCACTCGACGAACCACTAAATACAATGGCATGAGCCATCAGAAGTGCCACTTGACAAACTACTTAACACAATGGCATGAGCCACCGGACAACGGAAGTGCCACTCGATGAGCCACTGGCACTAAACAAATTGGCATGAGCCACCGGACACCGGAAGTGCCACTCGACAAACTACTAAACACAGTGGCATAAGCCACCGGACGTGCTACTCAACAAACTACTAAACACAGTGGCACGAGCCACTGGACACCGGAAGTGCCCCTTGACGAGCCACTGAACACAGTGGCACGAGCCACCGGACACCGGAACTGCCACTCGACGAGCCACTACACACAGTCACTGAAAGCCAAAAACTAAATAAAGTGGTACATGCCAATGGCTTCTGTATGTTAAGTTAAGATGCCATGCCACTTTATATTAAAACTGCTACTGTGAAATGAATGTGACCCCATCTATGAAAACCCAGCTAAAGTAATTTCTGTGACTTACTGTTTTATACATAACATCATCCTACATAATGTAAAGAACATTGTGTGAAAATATAAACATGATATCTTCAATATTGACTTAGTAAGGTGAAGACAAAGATTGAATTCAATGTAAAATCAAACTTGATGCTCCTAATAATTAAAATATGAGACTTAACCTGGATTTCGCAGACAGGGTCACAAAAAAACTGTGTCTATTGGTAAGACTGCAGAAACTCTTATATTTATTTAATAGTGCAACTGCTGGAGTGTTTAACCTGAAGATCACCTCACCTCCGCAGAAGAAACAGAAGCTGTAGATTTTAATCTGCGGTCAGTCTTTGATATCTGCAACATGTCTTCGGTATTGGAAGGCTGCTGTGTCTCCGTCACTCGAGATGGCCCTTGTGTTTCTTCAATATCCTCTTCCTTACGGAAAAACCCACTCGTCTCCGTTTTCCCTGAATCTGCGTCTGTCATAGATGAATGACGTAGTTCATTGTTAAAAAAAAAAACAGAAACGTACCACTTTTACAAGCAGCACATAAACTTCTATCAACTGTTTTCCTCTTTATGCAGTCCCCGGTACATACTGAATAAAATGGCCTTGCTGACCGAGTATTGTTTCTCCACCTTGACTGAGGTCACACCAGCCATGAAACGGGGTTAATAGCTTTAATCCCCGGAGGCAGAAGTGGACACATTGCGATAGAGAAAGCCAGTTTTTAAGAAAAAGAGCAGGAGGACCACTTTAACAGATCCATAAAGCTAAGCATTTGTTTATTTATCAGCGATCCTAAGCCAGGAAAACCCTGATGCCGTCCAATATTATGTAGAGTGGGAGTGAATAAGGGTCATGGGAGACAGCTGCGAGATGTTAAAACGTACCGCCTGAAGCGTTATGGAGAGAAAGACTAAAGGAATAGACACGCTGATCATTAAGGTGCCTAATTTGATACGATATGGCCTAAAAATTGGTCTTTTTCCCTTATTAGTTTCTTGATAAGTCTACATTACTTATCCCAGCCAAAGTTTACAGTTTACTTTAACTGCTTACTTAGTGTAATGATCCAACTTATTAGGAAGAAACCCAAGACTCTTTCTGGTTCCTGCAGGAACATTCATGCCATATAGTGTTTGTGTCATTGGCAAAACTATGATAACGCGATAACCCAATTTTTCTATTTTTCTGTGTTTGTTGTGCCAAAGGCACCACCATGATGCTATGATTTCTGTGTGGTCCCGTGGCTATACTGCTAAGTTGCTAAGGTGTTTGGGGGCTAATTTCTGGATGGTTAGGGTGTTGCTATATATTGTTAAGCTGTTGAGAGGGCCTGGTAGTGTGTTGCGATGCAGTTGTTAGGGTGTTCCGGATGGTTAGGGGGTTGCTAACTTGCTTTATATTGTTAAGCTGTTGAGAGGGCTTGGTAGTGTGTTGCCATGCAATTGTTAGGGTGTTCTGGATGGTTAGGGGGTTGCTAACTTGCTATATATTGTTAAGCTGTTGAGAGGGCTTGGTAGTGTGTTGCCATGCAGTTGTTAGGGTGTTCTGGATGGTTAGGGTGTTGCTATATTAAGGTGTTGAGAGGGCCTGGTAGTGTGTTGCCATGCAGTTGTTAGGGTGTTCCGGATGGTTAGGGTGTTGCTATATTAAGCTGTTGAGAGGGCCTGGTAGTGTGTTGCCATGCAGTTGTTAGGGTGTTCCGGATGGTTAGGGTGTTGCTATATTAAGCTGTTGAGAGGGCCTGGTAGTGTGTTGCCATGCAGTTGTTAGGGTGTTCCGGATGGTTAAGGGGTTGCTTACTTGCTATATATTGTTAAGCTGTTGAGAGGGCCTGGTAGTGTGTTGCCATGCAGTTGTTAGGGTGTTCCGGGTGGTTAGGGTGTTGCTATATTAAGCTGTTGAGAGGGCCTGGTAGTGTGTTGCCATGCAGTTGTTAAGGTGTTACGGATGGTTAGGGGGTTGCTAACTTGCTATATATTGTTAAGCTGTTGAGAGGGCTTGATAGTGTGTTGCCATGCAGTTGTTAGGGTGTTCCGGATGGTTAGGGTGTTGCTATATTAAGCTGTTGAGAGGGCCTGGTAGTATGTTGCCATGCAGTTGTTAGGGTGTTACGGATGGTTAGGGGGTTGCTAACTTGCTATATATTGATAAGCTGTTGAGAGGGCTTGGTAGTGTGTTGCTATGTAGTTCCTAGGGTGTTCTGGATGGTCCCTGAGGCATTGCTACACAGTTTCTAAGGCATTATGTGGATTTCTTATGTGTGTTTTGGGTGTTTATGGCGTTGCTTTAAAGTTGCTACAAGCGTTTTGAGGGCTTGTTTGGACGTTGCTATGCCACTGCTGGGGTGTCAAGGATGGTTAGGGTGTTGCAATTTGTTGTTAAGCTGTTGGAAGGCTTGGTAGTATGTTGCTATGCAGTTGCTAGGGTGTTCTAATGAATTGTTAGCATGTTACAATGTGGTTTCTAGTGTGTTCTAAGTGTTCATGGCGTTGCTTCACATTTGCTACATCGTTTTGAGGGCTTGTTTGGACGTTGCTATGCCACTGCTGAGGTGTCAAGGTTGGTTGGGGTGTTGTTAGGCTTGGTAGTATGTTGCTATGCAGTTGCTAGGGTGTTATGAGGAATTGTTAGCATGTTACTATGTGGATTCTAGTGTGTTTTGGGTGTTCATAGCATTGTTTTACAGTTACCACAGTGTTTTGAGGGCTTGTTTGGACGTTGCTATGCCACTGCTGTGGTGCCAATGATGGTTAGGGTGTTGCTATATATTCTTAAGCTGCTGTAGGCTTGGTAGTGTGTTCCTATGCAGTTGCTAGGGTGTTCTGGATGGTCCCAGAGGCATTGCTACACAGTTGCTAAGGCATTACGTGGATTTCCTAACATGTTGCTATGTGTTTTCTAGGGTTTTCTGGGTGGTTAGGGCATTGCCATGCTATTGCTAACACGTTTTAAGGACTTGTTGGATTGTTTCTATGTGTTTTTACTGTGTTTTGCGGGTTAATGACATTGCTTTAAAGTTGCTATGAATTGCTACATAGTTGCTAAGGTGTTAAGAGGAATTGTTAGCATGTTTCTATTTTTTTTGGGGGGTGTTTTGAATGTTCATGGCATTGTATTACAGTTGCTAAGGCATTTGAGGGCTTGCTAGTATGTTGCTATGCCATTGCTGGGGTGTCAAGGATGGTAAGGGTATTGCTATGCAGTTGCTTAGGTGTTCCCGATGGTCCCTGAGGCATTGCTACACAGTTGCTAAGGTGTTATGAGCACTTTTCAGCATGTTACTCTGTGGTTTCTGGGTGTTCATGACATTGCTCTGCAGTTGCTAAGGCATTTTGAGGGCTTGTAAGTGTGTTGCTATGCCATTGCAGGGGTGTTTCGGATGGTTAGGGTGTTGCTATATATTGTTAAGCTTTTGTAGGCTTGGTAGGGTGTTGCTATGCAGTTGCTTAGGTGTTCTGGATGGTCCCTGAGGCACTGCTACACAGTTGCTAAGGTGTTATGAGGACTTTTTAGCATGTTGCTATGTAGTTTCTAGGGTGTTCCAAGTATTTATGACACTGCTTTACAGTTGCTAAGGTGTTTTAAGGGTGTATTGTTAGTAAGTTCTGGATGGTCACTGGGGCTTTGCTTTATTTGGGGGGCTTCTTGGTGTGTTTCTATGGTTCTGGGTGGTCCCTAAGTTGTTGCTACACAGTTGCGAAGGTGTTATGAGGACTTGTTAGCATGTTGCTATCTGTTTTCTACAGTGTTCTGGTTGGTTACAGCATTGCTATACAGTGCTTATAGGGTTTGCTAGCATGTTGATATGATATTTTGGGTAGTTGGGGCATTGCTATTGTGGTTTAAGCGCTTGTGAGGATGATGCTGTGTAGTTGCTAGGGTGTTCTAGATCAGTGGTTCTCAACTCCGTTCCTGGAGGCCCATTGCTCTGCACATTTTGTATGTCTCTAATATCTGACAGACTCAGTTCAGTTCATAGGGATCTCTACTAATGAGCTGATGATTTGAATCAGGTGTGTTAAATAAAGGAGACATACAAAATGTGCAGAGCAGTGGGCCTCCAGGAATAACGTTGAGAATTTATAGTGTGTTATATGTATTTATCTCAAATCTTTTCTAATGTGGTTTTTAGAATTGCTTGTAAATAAACCAAGTAAGCATTGCTTATATAATGTCCCAGACACAAAGCATCTGATGCAGTTCAGACCTGGCACGGACATACCCCTACGAATCTTGAACGAGGGGGTTTCAGAGGCCCGCATATGGTTCTCATCATGGCACAGAGTGTCTGACGCTCTCTTGGGTCTCCATCTGAAACACATACAGTATGTGTTATAAAACCCGCTAGATACTAAAACATGGCACATTCAAAAGTCTGCGGTCCACAATTGATGTTGTTACAAACCCATATAACTTTCTTTCTTCAATATAACACAACAAGAGAAGGATGTTGTTGCTCTTTCTCATTCAGTGACAGTTTATAGGGATTAAGGCTGAGGGTCATGCTAACATTCATTTTATAGTAAACTATTCCTGTTTTCTGTGAAAATATAGCCTTGATATCTTCAATATTGACTGAGTAAAGTCATGTCAAAGACTGAATTCAAACTGTGATGCTTTAAATATTATAATTAAATTATAGCAAAGGTGGACACAACAAAGAGCAAGAATTTAACAAATATTAATAAAAATATTAAAAGATAATTTCCTTCTCAACCCTCAGGCCCTCACCTGTTATTTCCTGTGAAGTTTTTGCCTGTGGTGGGGGTTTGACATTGGACCCTTGAGCTGGCTGTTTCGGACACCTTGCCTGGCGTCCCGTTAAATCTACCAGGATTGACTTTTATCGGCTGCCTGTTTAGTGCAAAGCGGATTTTTTCACGTGCAGGTCCTCTGTGAATGTTATCTGAGCAAGTGCGTGCTTCCGGAGACCTGTAAGAAAGGAATGATGTATATTCAAATACAAAGTGCCACTACGCAAATAAAGCAATGATAAACATTTATGTGGCTTACATGTAAAATGCTTTAAAAATCATGTTGACGACCACAAAGAGTCTCTAAGTTCACAAAATGTGTGTGTTTATGAATTAACTCTTTTGAGTTAACACATCGATTAAGAAAAAATGCTTCCCTGCCAATGACGAGTTTTTCTGGCAATCCGAAATACCGCTATTATCCACCAGGTGGCCCTTAACCAACTTATAAAACCCAGAAGTATCCCCTTAGGGCATACAGTTAAAACTCTGTGTATGTTTTGATCATCGCTCTGAAACTGATCTCAATCAAAAGACCTTCACAAAAATGTCAATTATCTCAGCTTTTTGATTAAAATTTTGTATTTTTGAAGAAACCTACCAATATTGGAAATTGAGGGTCTGTTCTTTCATTTGATATATTGTATGCTTATATTTTTTTTTAAATAGTTAAGATGTGATAAAAGGTCTAGTGAAAAAAATAGGATTTTTTTTAATCTGATAAAATTTTTCATATTTAATCTACACTCAAACCGTCCAGGGTTAGATGCTGGGATAAGCTCCAACCCACTCGACCCTGCTCAGGACGAGTGGGTTTGGAGATTGGATGGATGACCCTTAAGACCCTTAAGTGTGAGCTGAAGTAAATAAGCCTGATTTCCTCAAGGCATTTACACCACCACAGTCCAATAAAATGTGTTTCAGAGACAGTGGGCTCTGGAGTGAGTCACATAAACAGGGACATTCAATTTATTATGCAAGCAAAATTGTAAGCACATGTGCATTATACAGTCCAGTCATATCAGATGTGTTCCTTCTGTAGCTAAGGTAGAGCATTGCATTATTATCTTACAATGAGCCGTTTTTATCTACATACATCACGGGTCCCCTTACATGGAAGTCACTGTCATGTTTATACTCCTATAGAGCTCAATTCATCCTTATGTTGTTTTAGACGACAACATGTTTGTCCTGTATGCTTTTTTGAAATTAAGGGGTGATATGTTGGTTGAAATTCGCAATCTCACCACTAGATGCCGCTTAAATTCACACGCACGACCTTTAAAATACATCAGTGTCATTGTTTTGTCTCAAGATGCACGCTAGTATGTTTCTCTAAGGTAAAAACTACTTAAATGTCCTAATATAACTAAGTCCTAGTCCTGGATTAATCTAAAACCTGACCCAAAATGTATGGCTTGAATGCACTGTAAGTCATAAAAGTGTTAACCAAATGCATAAATAGATAAAAATAAATTACAGTATGTCTCCCAATGCGATTTCTTACAGGTCTCATTCAGTACCTATGAACAATAAGATCATGAGTAATAGTGATGCATGCTTTAGCAAACACCAGTCATTACAAACTGAACCAATAACTCCATCTAGTGGTGATTTCAGTTTAAACCACTAGCAGAGTTTATAAACATGAATAACTATTAGTTAAAGATTCCACAAACAGCATCTTACCTCACTGTTTCACACCTCTGGCTCTGGTGTTTTGAATGCATATTTCCATTAGTAAAACTGGATTTATGATTTGTTCTTCCATTATGAGTGACAGACCCCCATTGTTTCTGTAAATAAGACATGTGTTGGCAAACAAAAGAGACATTACATAAAATAAAGTGTGTCACTTGTAAAAGCTAACACGATTTACCAGACATGACTGAATTTATATGTGAGTCTTTTACTGTTAGTGCACGATGACATCATCACAAAACACTGCATCATTTTACCTTAGGCGAGCTGCTGTCCTGCAGTCGAGACAATGGCGACTGCATATCAAAACTGGATGCATCTGATGGCTGCTTCTTCTTGGGGATTCTGAATGGGACTGCCATCTGACAGAAATATAAGCGATACAAGTGCAAATACATTATTAATATAAATATCAATGTTATATTTTCACACAATGTTCTTCTTTACATCATGTAAAATGATTTAATGTAGAAAACAGTAAAGCACAAAAATAAATTTTAATGGATTTTCACAGACTAAGTATATATGATGTATACATATTTATAATGCTTTAAAAGAATGTCATTGTCATTACTAATATCTTGAATCATTCTTATATCAGATTAGATCAAAACTTTAAAATGCATAAAAATAATTTAGTACAACTTTAGCACAAACTGCTACTCTCTCTCTTTCTATATGGGCTGTGATTTTTGTGACGTCGTTTAAATGACAACATGACAGTCACTACAGCTGCATGCATTTAATATAAAATCACACATAATCAAAATTTGTCTATATGCTGAAGAGAAAAGCTGAAAATATGACGTGAAACGCGATCGAGCAGATGTCTGCATGTTTAATCTGGCTTGTTTGGGTGTTGCACTCATGGGACAATAATATTACAGTACAGTATCTGTCTTATAAACTTTGCAAATTAAATACTTACAGCACACATCTGCCTTGGACTCGCTTTATTAATATCAGGCATGAGATTTCGACTGATAAAGTTGCGAATAAATCATGCTGTTCAGTAGACTACCAATATGTGCAATAAGAAGTGAGCATCTTTGTTTATATAACGCTGCTCTTCCGTCTTCTTCCTGTTTCTCTTCTTCTGCTGCTGCTGCTGCTGCTGCCGCGGCTGTGGCGGGTAAATATTCCAAATAACTGTAGCGCCATCTAGCGTATTATTATTATTATTTATTTCAATAACTTTTAGTTGTGTTAAATGAACGTCGCATTAATGTCAATCACATAATTTTTACACATTTATTCTGTATTTAGATGTTATTGTTTACTATTATTAGAATGTTAACAATTTTAAAATTATTAAAATGTTAAAACTTAGAATATTAATATTAATATTAATATTATAAAAGTGCTATAAAACATCAGTCTCTTGTCTTTTTCCATGGAAAGTTTCAGGCTTATATATTCAACATCACTACAAGTATAGCCAGTTATTTAGGCTTCTAAACAATCTGTTGTCTTTATAAAAACAATATTACCACTTATCTTATACAGTTTAAATGTTTTATTATGCAAAACATTTATATGGATGTATTTTTTAGGAGTCCCTCACAAAAGAATCATCATATTTTGGGGTCCTTAGCATTATCAATGTTAAAATCTCCATGCATAACAAAATATCACTTATTTAAAGAAAGCTATAATAAAAGCAGGAGCACAATACTTAGAAAGAGGCTTTGAGATTGTCAAGCAATAGTGAAACATTGTATATTTTTATTATTATACTGTAGCTTGAGGATGTGAACTTAAGGAGGACTGACTAGTTTATATAAAATCACCTTGAAACAACCTCTTCAACCCTGAGGACCCTGTCCCGGGTCCAAAATTTCGTATTTTGACTTAATATAAAAGATTCTTTTAATCTTTAATGCTCCGTCATGGACCCCAGTAACACATATGAGATACTGTTTGAAAGCTTAGTTTCTCTACTTTCTGCAGATATGCATCACTTTGACATATCTTTTACTGTAAGAAAGTTATTTACACTTAATTTACACTATCACCCCCCCCCCCCCCAATATTTTTTGATATCATATAATATTCACATATTTCATATTTTTCAAAAATGACAAACATGGGCAAGTCTTATATCAAATGAAAGCTCTCACTCTCAGGAATAAGGCTGCAGCATTATTTTTGTTCTAATATCAACACATATCCAACAATCATCGAATGAATAATAAGGTAAAAAATGGTCTTTTGTAAACATATGTGAAACTTGAGTGTGAACTGCCTCAGATAGCACAGATAGCCACAAATGATACACCATCTTTTCTCTTAGGTCCTACTCTAAACAATGAGTCCATTCACAGCATTTTCTTTGGTTGTTTGTTTGCATAATTAATCCCTAGCTTTTTATTATATGTGCAAAACAAAAATTAATATTTTTATGAAAAATGTATTTCCGCACCCTTCAGTAAAATAAGAATATCTTTTGAATGCGACATGCTAAAGAGATCATTCTTTTTTTGGGTGTTTACTGTCTGCTGCTGCTAACAACCAGAACTGTCTGCAGTCTGCTAGAGCATCCAGAACCAGAGTTATACACTATCAAAGACAGTGTTTACAACATAAAAAATAAAATTTGGTGTTTCATCATATGAAAAACAACATAAATAACAATATTTGTCACAAACAGCAGCTTTTTATGTAACTTCAAAGGGTTTTCTGCAAAATGATATAAAGAAATTGCATTTATTCCACTGTATGTGGTTATGGTAGCACTTCAAATGTTTTTTGGCAGAAATTGTACACCATAAGCGTATTATTCCTCCCATCAGTTGGAGTAAAATAACTTTTGCATATATATGATAGAGAAAAAAATCCTTTTTCCTGTGGAAGCTGACAATTGCTGGAATCAAACAAAACTGTCTGCAGGGACCTGAGATACCCAGGGCCAGAGTTATATACTTTCAAATAAAAACTTTTGAAAAAAAAAAAACATAAAAAGCGCCTATTTATTTTTGTGTTTATTAGAGGCCTGACATCACATACAACCATATTTAGCACTTTCAACAGTGTTTTATGTAATTTCAAAGGGTTTCCTGTAAAATGATACCAAACTTTTGTATGTAAACCTCTGCATGTGGGTATGGGAAGCTTTTGAAATTGGGTAGGCCAAATCCAGGCAAAATCCCCAAAATAGCTTCAGGGTGGAAGAAGTTAAACTGTAAAATGGCACAGACAGCAACAATATTTAGACATTTTCAGTTAAGCTTATATGTGAAGCTTTTGGCGCCACTGTAGGGTAGGACTATTTAGTTTTTGTTCCGTTTTTAAAAAGTAAAACTGGGTTAACAATTTAGATTTTAAGTGGCTATAATACAAAATTAAACAAGATTGATTATTATCTGTAAAACCACACTTTTACTACAAATACCATGGTTTTATCAAATATAATCAGTGGTTACTTTTACTACAAAACATGGTATTTATAGCTATTTTTCTCAGAGTATAATATGTAGACAGTTGAAAGAAGTTTATACCGGTCAAGAAAATTTAACATTTTTGCAAATATTGCAGAAAACATAACAACATTAACAAACACCGGACTTATATATCAACGATTGTGAGCATACACCACATAACAATAAGTTAGAAGTGATCACTATGCCTCATTCCTTTAAATTATTATCCACCTCTAGTAACAAAAAGGCTACTAAAACTATAAATGTATGCTCACTTTTTGGTGTCCTTGTATAATTTTGCATTATTATTTTCTGAATTCAGAGCTATGTATTTTATGTATCAGTTCCCTTACGAAAATTAACCATGGTTTAACTACAATTTAAAACTAAAAACCATTACTGTAGTAAAACCATGGCTTGCTAATAGTAAATAATACTCAAAAAAAAAAAAAAACATGGTTACTACACTTTTACCACAAAAAACATGGTTCATTTTAATAAGGGTTGGCTATACTTAAACCCCTTGGTCTTCTTCCTTTTTCTTTCTGTTTGTTGATTTGTTGTTCTCTTCAACTATGTATTCTTTAAGCAACTATCTAATAAAAATAAAAATAAATAAAAATAAAAACTTTAGAGGGATTAAAGCAATTTTATTATTTATTTTTTCATTCTATTTGGAGCAACTGTTTATGCGTCCTGTTCCCAAAGTGCTTTTATCCAACATGATAATCTTTCTTGAACACAACTTTTAAGTCTAAATGCGTTTACCAGAATTTCAAATAAAACAAATGTAAACTTCAAAAATTCATAAATGTGGTTTTCATAAAAAACTATCATCTATATCTTACCTTTTGTTAGGCAAGGCAAGGCAAGTTTATTTGATTATCACATACACAGGTAATTTCAAGTGCTTTACATAGAAATAAGAAAACAATCTAAGAGGAAAAATATCTGTAAAAGAAAGAGACATGTATAAGATACATGAGAATTTAAAATAAAATTAAAAGAAAATAAATGTGATTTTAATAAAAAACAGTTCGTAATGTGCGTGTTAAAAACTAATAAAACAAAAAGAATAAATGAGCTTTGTGTTAAACACAGAGATTGTCTATGGGAAAATTAATGTTTTTTTTTTGTTGCTGGGTCCCAATTCGCCTACTTATACTACGACCTAAAAGTATGTACTGTTTTTGTGAGGAAAATGTACGTACTTTTGAGTGTGTAGCAAAAGAGTATGCACGTTCTGGGACGTACTTCGATGACGTCATGCAAAGTGAACGACAACGTGGTTGCCTAGTTACGCACACCAAACGCAGGTCGTTTGTGAGGCGGCTGGTTATGATGTTCATGTGCAACAATGTGTGTAATGAAAGCTACTTATTTTAAAGTCAAAATAGTTAAAGTTTATAGTATAACTATTGTTTAACGTATTCTATGCTTATTTTATACTTATGTTTGCAAATCAGAAATACCGCGATGAAAATGAACCATGCTTTTACTATAGTAAAAGTTTAGTAACCATATTTCTTAATAAAGTTAACATTTGTACAGCCACAGTATTACTACAAATAAGTCAGTGTGGTTAAACTATGATTAGTGTAGTAAAAGGTGTTTTTTTCATAAGGGTTTATAGTAAGGTATAAATCTAAGACAGAAACATAAAAAGAAATACATAAAAAAGACACATGCATGACACAGTACTACAGCCATGGTACTTTATTTTCACAACATCAACCGAATATTACGAGACAATGAAAGATAACTTTAATTAGGGTTAAACATTTAAATTCTTACACTTAAAAGCTGAGGGCGCATCTCCGCTGCTGCGTCTGGCTGCCATATTTACATAACCACAAAGCTCCTCCCTCCCGCACGCAATGGGTTGTGGGCAATATTAGCCGTTAGAGTGTGGATCGATCTGCACTTCGAAATCTAACCGGAAATAGTAGACCATCCGGGTATCTTTGGGATACTCAATTCAACATACTACGTTTTGGGACGTACTAATTCTAGTTTCGAATACTATTTAGGACGGATAGTATGCGAATTGGGACTCAGCATGTGTGTGTGTTTTTTGCAGCCGCGGGCTAACTAACTTCCGGGGATCAGCCTAGTACGTCATCGTCGGTCCATCCCTGTCACTTTATCATCATCTCCACGGTTTATATTTCTGCGTAGGGGATTTCAACAAATTCAACTGTTTGTATGATTATAAATATGTACACCACGACGAAAAGGTATGCTGTGCTGAAATATTTGCCAGGGTACTACTGTATTTTGATTGGTTTTACTTACGTTCGGTTTGTATATACACTAGTCAACATTCGAAGTGGATCAAAACCATTCAAAAAAGTTGACATAAAACCAATCCCTAATACCCATTCTTTTCTCAGGACAACTTTGATAAACTTTTTTGATCCACTTCAAATGTTGACTAGTATATTTTTCACATATGTAGGCCTATCGCCTAATTTGAACTGCATTATATAACAAAACATGAATACTAACCGAATTCAAACTGCCCGCCTGACGCATTACATAAATTGCGTTGGTAATTTGATATTAATTCATGTTTCGTATATATGTATGATCTTAAACGCTTTAAAAATGAAGCGAGAAAACATTATTGAGGTCAATATTGTCGAGGATATCAATATTTTATCAGCACCTGTGCAGGGGTGTCATATGGCCTTTAAGAGGCCTGTATCACATATTCATCATTGTGTTTTATTGATAAGCTAGCCTACATAAAATTGTGTGTAATTTGTGTTACACAGTAAATGCACGTTTATATTTTAAATAATCAAGCTTATGTTGACGATTAAAACATGAAAAATATCAAAGATATTTAGGTTACATTTATGTCAGGACCAAAATATCATATGGGCAATTTTGACTGCATTAGTAAGCAGCACTTTGACTTTGAATTAAGAATGGCAAATTGGTTCAAATTTATACTTACTATGATCACACTTTTGGTTTTGTTTGTTAAAATATATATATATATATATATATATATATATATATATATATATATATATATATATATATATATATATATATATATATATATATATATATATATATATATATTATATATATAGGCTTTGGTAACCAGAGGTTTCATCATCCATGTTTGTCATCTATGTCTCAAATTACATGATTTACACATCGTTAATGCTTGTGTTGTTATCTTATGCCAATTGGTGTTTGTTTTGCAGTCTGCAGTGCATTTGTTTCATTGTGCTGTTTATTATTAAAGGTAAGCACCTAAAAGTAGTTTTTTTTTTAAGTTAAACATGTGTATGCAAAACAAAATTGTACTTTCCATAAAGCCAACACAAATTACAAAAGCCATAAAAAATCCATACAGTATAATAGATGTGTGTGTCCTTGGTTCCAATCAAGCTAACTACATGTATTGTGTCATATGTTTTGGAGCTGAATTAGATGTGGTGGTTAAAGAGATAAGCCTTTAATCTGATTGAGTGTGTCTGCGTTTTGCACCAGCTTATTCACTTAACTTGCAGGACACCCAGCCAGCAAAGAGTTAAGAGAGTCATTTTGTGAGGTCATAAATGCATGGATAAGCATATAAGCATATCGCTACCTAAACAATACATATCTGGACCTTTTGAAAGGTTTTGATTTCTTGACCTTTTTTTACAGTGTACTTCACGCTGTTCAGTCAAACCCTGTTGAATAAAATCAAGTGCAATGAATATATTGTTTCACGCAGACATTTTACTAAATAAATGTTATTTTTAAAGTGACAATCGTTTTATGTGTCTTTTCAGCATCTCTTCAAGAAACAGTTCAGGGTTTTGTTGGAAGTTCAGCATTGTTGCCCTGTCGTTCATCACAAGTCCTTACAGTACACTGGAGATATAACGACATCAAGAATGTTTATGACATACAAAACGGCAAAGAGTCCACTAAAGAGCAAGATTTTCACTACAGTGGCAGAACCCAAATGTTTCCTAAAGAGTTCATAAAAGGCAACTTCACCCTCAAGCTTACAAATCTTAAACAAAGTGACGAAGGAGCCTACTGCTGCTTCATCCCTGACAGTCCTGATCCCAAAAATGTACAGCAATGCACAACGCTTCAGGTTAAAGGTATGATAAAACAGATGCTATTTCTTTTATAATTCATATTGTTAAAAAGGATTTTCATGTGGATGTTTTTTTGCCATTAAATTCACTTTGCACCTTTATAAAAGTGCATTTCCTATAATGTTTCTATATTGTAGTTTAGTTCTTCTATATTTGTGTCTCAAAGTAATCCTAATTTTTTCATCAACAGATGTTCCTGTGAGACCACGTCTAAACCAAGCAGGACAAGCAGAACCCAGGAATCAAACACCTGAAACAAAAGCAAACAGAATCCTTTTACTCTTAATGTCTCTCATATTTCTTAATATTCAGTGTTGCATTTGATGGTGAATGCAGATGGTTTGTTTACAGGTTTATGATTTGGTAGCAGAGCTAAATTGAGACATTTCTTTAGGCATCCTTATTACATAATTTAACTTCTTTGTGAAAGTAATTTGAAAATTTCAAACCTGTATAGGGATGATGCTGTTCTCCTCATTGTTCTAACTTTACCATTATATACCATTAGATTTTAAACACAAAACAAGGCTTTAGGAGATATAAACATTTTGTGATATATATTTCAGCTTTGTGTTGATTTGTGTTGACAACTCACTGAAAATATTTTTTTTATAAAAATGACATGAAGATGGTGCAACACTTTGACTAGACTTTACCTCTATCCTCAAAAGCTTTGTTTTCAATAGCATTAAATAGGGCTGTAGGTCTGTTGCTTGTTTATTAAGCCTCATGTTTTATGAGATGCAGTGCTGTTCATAATGCTATATGTAATATCTAAACGAGGTATAGTTTAAAAGTTGTGAATAGCTTTTCTGGAATTAATAGCTTTTCTGATGCTCTTTAGTTACACAATTTCTTATTTATTAGTTTGTTTGTTTACTTATGTATTTATTTTTGTGCTTGCTTGCTAATTTATACATTTATTTATTGGTTTATATAATTTATTAAATTATTTATTTATATTTTATTTATTTATTTACTTGCTTATATATTTTATTTAATTATTATTATTATTATTTTTGTTTGTTTAAAGTCTCCTAAAATGTTACAATTCTGTGTCGTGTAACTTAAAGTTGTTGTTGGAACATCTACCTGCAAAAATTAAACTAGAATGTTTTTTGAAAAGTCAACGTTTTATTTTCAAGTGCACTCATATCAGTCCGGTACCTTGTAAACATGACTGTATTCATGTGGATTGCTTGAAAAGCCTCTATGGCTTGACTTTAACGTTAAATGTGATGCATGGGCTGAAATGAATGAATGGACTGTGGCCATAATGTTTGAGACTGAAACTATTGTCTGAATAAATGCATTGCAATGCATTCTGGATAAGAATCGCCCGCACAGAGTGGCACTGTTTTTGCATGCCATGGATGGTCAAAACTGAAATAAATTTCTACATGATAACCTCTCATTATGAGATTAACATTCATGAACTCTTCATTTGAATTCCTGCAGCAATCCCAAATCGTGAACTGAAGAACAAATCTGAAAAATAGTTTACAATCTAGACCATGTCTTTAATGGGTGTTCAAGGGACCGTGGTGGTTTACTGGTGTTCCTTAAATTTTTGTTTGGAAAATTTGCAATATAAGCTAATGATAAACATCAAAACATTATTAAAATAAAAAGCATAAAGTTCACATTATAGTAATTTAGTTTCTGTTTCAAGTTTCTGTATTTTTTGCTCAAACAGTCCCTCTTTTTGTTTATCCCCATGCACTTTGCATTGATTTGTTTAAGGGTTAAAAAATAAGGTGTGTCACCACCTGTCCACAGGTCAGGTGTGCCATGTTTCCTATACGAGTACAGCTTCTACTGAAAGTCAGATAAATTTCCAGCAAAATATTGTATGGTTCGACTGGACTATGTTGGATCAAATAAAGCATATTTCTTTTTGCAGTATCAAAACAATGCATGGTTTTATGGTCTGTTGCACATCTGTCACCGCATCAATTCAGGCCCAGTGGAACGCAGCCCACCACAGAAATACATTATTTGGTTGCTATGATGCAGAGATCTGGTTTAGCAGAAATAATGAACACATTGTTATTTGTGTTCAGTACAAAGGACTCAGAAATCCTTGCCATCGGACGGTAGTGATGGTCGTTTTCGAAGCACTGCTTCATGAGGCTTCGAAACATTTACGAATCTTTTGTTTCGATTAAGTGGTTCGGAGCTTGTTTCAAACTGGCCAAAGTCACGTGATTTTAGCAAACGAGGCTTCATTACGTCATAACTGTTTCGAAACGTTTCGAAAATCCGACGATTCACCACTAGGGGGAGTTGATCACATGACCAGTGTCTTATATGTTTCGGTGAACTCGGGCCAGTTTTATTATAAAAGTTCATAAAACATTTATCCTTCTGACTAATAACATTAATAATGACTAATAATGCCATTTTGTCTATTTATTGTTTATAGACAGATTTAATGACAAAAATGTGCATAATTAAAAGGGTAGTTAGTTTTAATCATTTGTTTGCCCTAAATAAAACTAAAAACACATAATACACTTTTAACTATGTCTAAATTAAGTTAAATAATTTTTTTAACATATTTTAATAAAAATCTTGCTATTATTTTGTAAAAAAAAAAGTGTAAAATGTTTGGCCATATCTGCTTTACACTATTTTGACCAGTTGGGGTCGCCAGCGTGTGTGGTGTTTCGAACTGCTTCGAAAAACTGAATCAATTTTCAAAGCAATTGGTTCAATTGATTCGAAGCTTCGAAAAGCTTCGTTTCTCCCATCACTATCGGACGGCATTAAAGTACTTCAGGTTAAATGCATCTTCGTATCCCCTTACATTACCAAGCTTACCTTCAACTCTTATCATATCCATTAATCTACTTAACTCCACCTTGTTTGGACATTAGTTATGTTACTCATGCTATCATGAGTGGAACCACTTAATCCTGGGTGTCCCCACCATTATCTGGAGAGCTCTGCCTTATAAACCTTTTGTCACCAACACTCCTCTTCAAATAGATTTCTTATTTCTTTAAATAGAATTCAAGTTTAAGTTTTCCAGTCAGTGGCGGAAGTCCTTGCCACCCCTGTTGCCACCCCGCTGAAAACATTACTTTGTTTGATTTTTACGAACATTTCTCAAATCTCCCAGCGGACGTGAATGCATCCTACGCAGCACGCACAAGCGTGGTGTTGCTGCTATCTTTTCATTACGCTTGTTCGACTTCATGCGGCGCCGCAAGAACCGACTGCCGGATGATGTCAAAGTTCCGCGAGAGCAATTTAAAAGCAAACTGCTCCGTATGATTTCGCGAATCACTCTCGCGGTACTTTGACGTAAAGCAGCTGTCTATTCTCGCGGCGCCGCATGACGTCGAACAAGCCTATTGGTTAAGCTGACACGCAGCTCCTTCGTACTCCAAAACATAACGCGCCAACACGCACATGATCGATGAAGAACGTTTTGCTGGTATGTACGGCTTTTATTGGTATTAAATTAAACGAAGTACTGTTTTAACGGGAAGTAAGGAAGACATTGCACTGTAGTGCTTAGCATTAATACTTCAATGAGCATTACTAGTCTTGTGAAACTGACTAATACTGTCACGCCTGCGTGAAGATGCTTAAAACAATAAAAAACTTGTCGTTAGCAAATGTTCAGCAACAATCGGGTAGGCTTATTCATATTGTCACGTGTAATGCAGCATATTGAACTTAATAAAACGACCGTGGATATAGAACAGGGTTGTAAGAGCATATCCTTATATCATGTGGGAAATATATTCAGGAAAGGCAAGAAGTGATGGCACAGCTACAGAGTGTTGAGCAAATAGATGTAAGTGTTAAAAATATCTTATATTTAGCGGGAAAGGGACAAGGAGCAAGTTATTTTTTTGACTATTTAAAAGAAACTGGACTGGATAAGAGAATTTAGGAGGAGACAAGTATGAGCAGAAGATGGCAGTAGTGCAACAAACTGGATGCAAGCTGCCGCTAAACACCAAAGAAGAAGAAGAAGAAGAAGAAGAACAGGGTTGTAAACAGCGCGCTTTTCGGCGCCTCACGCTTTTTAAACGTCAGTTTGGGTGACTTGGGTCTGAGAGGGTTGGATTATAATTTCACAAAGTCATCTGAAGCCATTCCATAGCTTAATGTGAGGGACAGAAGTCTATTTACATAAGTACATTAAAGTTAACGGAAACTAGTTCCCTCCTCCCTAAACATAACATGTCTAGATGTCTGTAAGCAATATTCCTTGTGTTGTCAAATAGGCTAGACCTCAATATACTCAGATTTTGTCGTAGTGTATTATTTTAATATTTGTATTATTAGTAACGGTGTACTTGGTAAATAATAACAAGCAAATTGTTCAAAATTTTGGTTTCTTCATGAGGTGTGTAACTATAGGGACGATATTACCAACTTCTTTATAAAGAAGCAAAAGTCAGGTGCAGATCAGGTCCACTCCAAACAGATCCCAGTTGTTCTATTTTTGCTGTATACTTAATACATATATAATTGTGTACATTTAGGAAAATAAACAACTTTAATTTAATCTATATACAGTGTACTTGAACACTTTGTATATTGACCCCCCAAAATAATACCTCGTCACCCCTTTGCCACCCCTGTTTTAAAAGTCTAGCTCCGCCACTGTTTCCAGTAGAGGGCGCCAGACAACAGAGAGGTTTTGTTTATATTAGTGTGATTTTGACATACAGATGAGGCCTTCAAAGCTGCCCGTGCCTTGTGGCCTATAGCAAAACCATCATTATTGACATTGTGTGGCTCCACAGTGAGAAAATATATTGGACAAATGTCTTCTTAACACTATGTGGGTCAGTGGTTTTGGATAAAACATATGCAGACTTTATAAAGCTCAGTTTCTGGGAATCTGTCAGTGTAATTGTTTGACTGTAGCTTAAATTGAGGAAGAAAATACAAAACCCAACACATGAGGATATAAAGGGAGTGTTTCATTATGACTTCCTCTCAGTGGTTTGTGTGAAATGTCTCTCACTTTGGTCTCAAGTAAAGATGTATCGCAGTTCTTTGTGAAAGAAACAAGAAACCTTCATGCAAAAGCAAGAGATCAACATGAAGATCTTTCAGCTTCTAATCTGTAAGTCTTACTGCATAGACAACAATACATTATTCATTGTGAAATTTAAAATACTTTTATAAAATAATTTTGACTCTAGATCTGTTCATATCGTGTCAAACGGCAGAGACTTTGGATCAACTAACAGATTTGGGACAAAATGTGACTATAAACTGTGATCTGGACTCAAATGAAGTTTATTGGATTTTACTGAAACAATCAGATTCTCATACAGTGATACTGCGTTCATTCTCAAAATCAGCCCATTACTTTAATAAAACATTTAAAAAGAAATATTCAGTACAATCTAAACACCGTCTGGTGATATATAATATTACTGTAGATGAGTTAGGAGTTTATTACTGTATGAACAAAGATACACCTCCAAAACTCAGTACCAGCACAAGACTGCACATCATTAGTAAGTATTTATAATTAATTGCCAAGTTATTTAAATACTATAACAGCATCATTTACCAATTGTTTAAAAAAATGAAATTGTTGACAATTAGTCATTATTAGATAAAAAAATTATTTTCCGTTCAGAGCCGACTGAACTCACAAAGTTCTCATTGTATCTGAATGAGACTTTAGTGAAGTGTATTCAACACAATGAGACACAATGGCACTTTATCATCATTATATCTGCGCTACTAAACGCTCTGATCATTGTCATCACTGGTGAGTTATTTTTATTAAACACATACAATTAAATATACAGTAATGTGACTATAATAATATTCATGTTTATTTCTCCAGTAGTTAGTTGTTACTCTAAAGAAAGATTAAAGCTTCAGGATACAGATCTACAGCAGACTAAACACGTCTATCTAAAACAACACGAAGAGATGAGCCGAGTACAGGTAAACTATCTTTATATATAATTTAAATACAGTACTGTACAAAAGTTTTAGGCCACCACCACCAGCATTGTTGTTTTAGCAAAGTTTTAATGTCAATCATTATTTCTTTTTCTCTCTTTTTATTAAGATACAAACAGAAATACAGTAAACATTATTTTCTTCTTCATGCATTCAGTCAGTATTTAATGTTGACCTCTCTTGGCACGAAATACATCTTGAGCTTTTTTAAACAGACTGAAGTCATTAAGTCGTTCGATTAGAAATTAGGATTTAATTTCATTTAGGTTTAAGAGATCCAGCTGCCTGCTTTTGCTGAAGTGGAAGTTTACTCTAAATTCTTGACACTTTAGCTCATACTTTTATACTGTTTATAATATTACAAACAATGTCCTGTATTTTTTGGTTTTATTCTAATAAAGAGACTGAGAAATAATTATCACTATACCAATACCGAAACAACAAATTATTGCTGGCATGGTGGCCTAAGACTTATGCACAGTACTGTAAATGTACTAAAAAGTGATTTTTTAAACTTGATATCTGTAAGACTGTAGTAAAATAAACTACAGTTTTAAATTTTTAAAATGAAATTTTAATAAATGTTTATATTGCCGTATGTTCAGTACACTGCAGTGAGATTTTCAACATGTGAGGAGTCTGAAGACACTCGAGTCATCTGAACCTCTGCTCTTCTAACGTATCAATGTTATCAGTTAATGTTGATTATAAATATATCATAAATAAATCATCTTTGTGAAATCTACCATGTTTTACTGTGGTAACTGCTATAGAGGTTATAATTTTTTTTGTTTTTGATTGTTGATTGACAACTGGAACTTGATGGTTGGACTCGATGTTGTGGGAGTTTATATAAAGTCTAAATAAAGATCAGGTGTTGATATTCAACAGAAAACCACTGAAGACAAATGACAGAAATATACTATGACTAAATTATTAATGTGAATGTTTTGCATCGACCCTTTGTTGGGTTTAATAGAACATTAAAAATTAACAAAATAATAGACAATATAAACTTATCAAGTGTGAAGGTTTATTTCATATGTTACAAATGTGTGACACTGAATATAAAGGTCGAGGTTTACAAACAATGAACATCTCTTCATGAAGTATAAGACAAAGTTTAAACCACAGCAGCAATACTGAAATACTGCCCTGTTTCCATTTGAGGTTTAGAAAACCATGAGCGCTGTTTTACAAACACGTTAAAAGATTTCAGCAAAACACCAAACTAGGTTCAAGGTTAAACCACCGGTCTAGTTAAAGGTGAACCTCTATAGTTTTAAAGTGACCAAAGTAGTGGAAAACATCTCTGGGTTTTGTTAAACATGAGTTGCCTACTTTTGGCAAAAAAAAAAAAATCATCTGCTGTTACAATGAAAAGTACAAAAAATACAAAAAAATAAAAATAAAAACAGTTTATTAGAAACACAGAACAATGTTCATTTTGTTTGGCAGAATTTCCTTTTTTAATTTAAATAAACATTGATTTTAATAAACATTGATTTTACTTTTTTGTATAGAAAATAAACTGTAAACAATACTACACTGAAAAAAATGATTCATTGAATTTAATCAATTTTTTTAAGGTAAGTGGTTGCAATCAATTCATTTAAGCTACATTTAAACAAAAGTTTTATATTTCATTTTACGTTACTAATCTTTTTTGTTTAAATGTAGCTTAAATAAATTGATTGCAACCACTTACCTTAAAAAAATTGATTAAATTCAATGAATCATTTTTTTCAGTGTACACAATTTCTTTAAATATACAAAACTACCAATAACCAACAACAAAAAGGTCTAAAGTTTAAAGTATTTTCTTTTGTGATAAAAAGACTAAAATTTTATCTGGTTAATGTATTCAGTTCAGTGTGTGGTTAGTTGATGGTTAGTTTCAGAGAGAAATCAGATATTTTCTAGCTAAGTTAGGTTATATGATTCATACTTGTTATTAATTGTAAGTGTATATAAGTATAAAATCAAGCATATTGTTTTTGGCGTCCTTATAGCATGGGTGCTGTCGTGGTTTGACTACAAGTTTTTACACTGCTTGGAAAACCACCGTCACATACTGAAAGATCAACAGGAGAATCACTATTAACATTTAAACAACAGCTGTGCCTTAAACTAAATTTATGTTTCACAATGAAATCCAACCAGTAGTGTACTGGGGTTTGTTTGTTTGCATTCATTTAATGTAATGAATATAAGTAATGATAGTTAATGGTTTTACCTGTTGTTGGTTTGGGTCTTGATGTTCTTCTTGTGTCAGGTGTTTTATAAAATCAGTTTTATAAAGTTGTCCTGAACTGTTTCCAGATCTGATCCAACAACTATTATTAACAGCACACACAGCTGCCACCAGACCTGGTTTTGCACAATTTTTTATCACAATTTAAAATAATAAACAATGCATGCATAATACTTATACATTAACCAGGAAAATGATGTTATATTTTTAAACAGAAAGTATGATAACATTGCAGGTCACCTATGCCTAAAGTTATGAATGAGCCTCTTATGAATTATCTTTATTTAGCCCCTCTTAAAAATATTTTTACACAATTACCTCTAATAAAACAACATCATTATAGTTTAAAATCACATGACTGTATTGAATAGCTAAAAATATCACCTGTATTGAATAGCTAAAAATATAACCTGTAATGAACAGCAAAACAATCATCAGACCAGAAATGAGGATGAGAGTTGTGCATTGTGTTGAGTTTTGCTCAGTTATAGTTGTCTGATTGTTGCTCTGTTGTATTGTTGAATGTTGTGTGATTGTTTTACTGAACTCAGTCAGTTGAGTCGGTTCTGTAAATAAAGTTTGTAGAGTTTAGCAGTCACTATTACTGTCAGTTTACTACATTAATATGTTTACATAACTGAAAATGTACTTACCAATGATGTGCAGTCTTGTGGTGTTACTGAGTTTTGGAGGTGTATCTGTGTTCATACAGTAATAAACTCCTAACTCATCTACAGTAATATTATATATCACCAGACGGTGTTTAGATTGTACTGAATATTTCTTTTTAAATGTTTTATTAAAGTAAAAAGCTGATGTGGGGTTTGAGAATGACTGCAGTATCACTGTATGAGAATCTGATTGTTTCAGTAAAATCCAATAAACATCATTTATATCCAGATCACAGTTTATAGTCACATTTTGTCCCAAATCTGTTAGTTGATCTAAAGTCTCTGCAGCTTGACACAACATTAACACATCTATAAGATAATAAAAAACATCATGCGATCACAGTCTCTTAAAACGACTGTACAAAACAATTTATAACAAAAACTTTCAAGTTTACAAATGTATAAAAAGATAGTCAAAACATTTATAATAAACTCACAAAACTGAAGTTGAATAATCTTCATGTTGTTGTTTAGTTTAAAACGGCTGAGCGTTTGAATAAAACCTCTACTGCAGAGACCAGACAGGAAAAAAACACCTCTGTGTGGTATCAGCACATATCTGTGGTAAATGAACACGACTATTATTAATAACCAAATAACTCATGACACTTTAAAAACAGACTTATAAAAGCCAAACAGACTGCCTGTCATTTCTAAATACTTATTTAATTATTTATGCATTTGGAAGATATAAATATTTTTTCATCATTTATTCATCTTTGTTATTGTTATATGCTAAAACAATTGTCCATGTTAGTTAGCACCAAAAGTGGTTCTTTGCTCGTAATCATAGAAGAACCATTTTAGTGCCATATTGCACCGGTGAAGCACATGTGAAGCACCCGTGTAGAACCATATAGTGCTATGTAGAACCATATGTGGTGCTATATGGCCCCTATATGGTTCTACACTGGTGCTAACAGGTGCTTCACAGGTGCTATATGGCACTAAAATGGTTCTTCTATGATTACGAGCAAAGAACCACTTTTGGTGCTATATAGCACCGTTTGTTTTTAGAGTGTTCATTGTGCATTGTTAACAAATTTAACTAATGTTAACAAATACTTTATTATTGTAAAGTGTTTCCATATATTTGAATTAAACAAATGGCCAATGGTCAACTAAATGAGCTACGGGAAAAATATAATCAGTATAATAATATACAGTATAACTTTAAACCAGTGATTTCAACACAGATAAGTGCTGTCAGTCAGAGGGGTTTGGTTTATTATGTGTAAAGAAATGTATTGTTTAAATAAATGATTAATGTTAGAGATTTCACAGATTGTGTTTATTTCAGGATTGTGAATACTTACAAATAGGAAATTTAAACCTTTTGTTTTAGTTGTGGTATAAAACTACACGAGGAGTGGAAAAATGAGGAAGTGCAAGTAAATGTCCATTGGTTATGTTATAACAGTTTAAGTCTTTACAGAATTGCGACCATCTTATTCATCCACAGTTATCTGGCAAAAGACGCTAAGCATTTTTATTTGAGTGTTATATTTCAGATTTTGGTAACAGTGTTTTATAACGGTGCATTGACAAATCACAACAGTAAAAGTTTAAAGTTTTTCTCTTTTATACCCAGTTTATTTTGAACAACTTAATTTTTTTATTTCCTAACATTTTACAACCATCAGGATCAAGCACATCATTAAATTAATCACAAGATGTCAGAGTTGACTTGACTGTGTTCAGACTCTTCCTGATGAGGAAAAGCTCACAGCGGTGTACTGAAAGAGTCAAAGATGAACTACTAGTATTAGTAAGAGCACACATATAACCAACTGATTATCTTAACAGTGAGAAATTTGATAATCAAATCAATGATTTATTTACATAACAGTTTTAATGTGTTTTGTGTGATTTACCAGTGTAAAGCTCTTTGACTCTTGAAGTTGATCTGGAGACACAAACTGACTCTGTTGTAATCTTTTATCTTGATGTTTTGTGTTTTCTCTACAGTAATAACACACACAAGCTAACAAACAGAGATGTTGTGTTACACTATTTTAAATATGGAGGCACATTACTGAATATTTTATTCAAGTTAAAGTAAATAACTCACCAATGACCACAATGACCAGAAGAGCATTTAATAGAAAAGATATGAGAATAATAATCATCCATTGTGTTTGATTCGGTTCAATATATTTGACTACTGTATGATTCTGATGAATATAATCAACTTCAATCTGACTGTGAGCTGATGAGTCCTCTGTGAATAAAGATTTAAAGTCAAATCTAATGAATGCTATTGTTATGTGTTGAGCTTTAAGCTGTTTAAAAAAAATCAAAATATTACAGAGGAATCACAGGCCCTTACCATTCACATGTAGTCTGGTGCCACTGCTGAATTTTGGAGGTGGTGTTGTATTCATCTTCATACAGTAATAAACTCCTAATTCATTAATAGTGATGTTATTTATAGATTATTTTTAGATTGAAGTGAATATTTGTGTCTGAATGTTTTGTTGAAGAGAAAAGCTGTTGATGATAAAGTGCGTAATATCATCACAGGAGGATCTGATGTTTTCAGTAACAACCAATAAATCTCTTCTTCATCCAGATCACAGTTTATAGTCACATTTTGACCCAAATCTGTGAGTTGATCCAAAGTCTCCGCAGCTTGACACAATACGAACAGATCTAGAGTCAAAATAATTGTAAAAACTATTATAAATTTCACACAAAATAAATAATTATTTTTTAAAACAGTTATAGTTTAGACTTACAGATTAGAAGCTGAATGATCTTCATGTTGATCTCTTGGTTAAAATGCTTTCACATGAATGTTTCTTGTTTTTTTTCACAAATACACTGAGAGGAAGTCAAACTCACAGACAGACAGACAGACAGACAGACAGACAGACAGACAGCTTTAAAGACATCCTGTCACATATTAAAGAGAAGTCATGTGTTGTTTATTCATCTCTCTGTTGTCTGGCGCCCTCTACTGAAAACTTTAAACTTAAATTGAGGCAGAAATACATTTGATGAGGAGTGAGCACCTATAGCAACAACTTAAAACAGCAATTGGGAGTATACAGACAGTCTACATATTCTGGTGACATGCATGCACATGTGCTGTATTTATGATGTGGTAAGACAGTCAGATGACCAGCATGAGTATCTCACTGCAGATGAAACGGAGTCTTGTGTATTCTCTCTGTTTTACTAAACAATGCAGCAGCACAACTAAACACATTCACGTGACTGAGAGATGATCTGATAATAACACAAGTGTTTATGTACGTAATCATTCAGATCAAAGCAGCAACATGAGGATTATTCAGATTCAGCTCTGTAAGTTTATTACGTTTTAAGCATATGTTTCATGTTCATTGTTTAATGCATTGTTAATATTTGTTACAGTGAATATATAAATTTCAGTCAGTCCATGTGTTATTATAATAAATGTGTGTTTTTCTGTGTTTCTTATCTTATAGATGTGTTAATGTGCTGTCAAGCTGCAGTGACTTTAGATCATCTAACAGATTTGGGACAAAATGTGACTATAAACTGTGATCTGGACTCAAATGAAGTTTATTGGATTTTACTGAAACAATCAGATTCTCATACAGTGATACTGCAGTCATTCTCAAACCCAACATCTGCTTTTTACTTTAATGAAACATTTAAAAAGAAATATTCAGTGCAATCTAAACACCGTCTGGTGATATATAATATTACTGTAGATGAGTTAGGAGTTTATTACTGTATGAACACAGATACACCTCCAAAACTCAGTAACAGCACAAGACTGCACATTATTGGTAAGTACATTTTCAGTTATGTAAATATATTAATGTAGTAGACTGAAAGTAACAGTGACTTCTGTAACAAATTGTACAAACTTTATTTCATACAACCTCCAACAATGCAACAATACAACAATCACAGAGCAAAACTCATCACAATGGACGACTTTCAATCTCATTTCTGGTCTGCTGAATGTCTTTCTGATAACTACAGGTGATTTTTTTTAGCTATTCAATACAGTCATGTGATTATACAACTAATGATGTTGTTTTATTAGAGGTAATTGTGTGTTTAAAGAGAGGACTTTTAATTCTATTTAAATAAAAATCATTCATAAGGGGCTAATTTTTAACTTAAAAATATAACACAATTTTCCTGGTTAATTTACTGTATAAGTATTATGCATGCATTGTTTATTATCTTAAAATGTGATAACAGGTCTGGTGGCAGCTATTTGTGCTGTTAATAATGGATGTTGGTTCAGATCTGGAAACAGTTCAGGACAACTTTATAACACTGACTTTATAGAACAGCTGACACAAGAACAACATCAAGACCCAAACCAACTACAGGTAAAACCATTAACTATCATTACTTATATTTATTACATTAAATGAGTGAGAATTAATGCCAAACAAACAAACCACAGTAAACATTATGGTAATTTAATTTAAGGCAGAGCTGTAGTTTAAATGTTAATATTGATTCTCCTGTTGATCTTTCAGTATGTGACGGTGGTTTTCCAAGCGGTGTAAAAACTCAGCCAACACAACAGCACCTGCTAAGTATGCCAAAAAACATAATCACAAGAATATGCTTAATTTTATATTTATATACACATACGATTTATAACAAGTATGAATTATATAACCTAACTTAGCTAGAAAATATCTTGGAAACCTAACAAATTGATTTCTTTCTGAAACTAACCATCAACTAACCACACACTGAACTGAATACATTAACCAGATTAAATTTTAGTCTTTCTATCACAAAAGACAATACTTTAAACATTTTTGTTGTTATTTATTGGTAGTTTTGTACAGTTAAAACAATTATGTAGTATTGTTTACAGTTTATTTTCTGTACAAAATATTAAAATTAATGTTTATTTCATTAAAAAAAAGGAAACTCTGCCAAACAAAATAAACATTGTTTTGTGTTTTTTAATATACTGTTTTTATTTTTTAGTATTTTTTGTACTTTTAATTTTAACAGCAGTTATACCATGGTCTGTTTAAATACTCGATTCTGATTGGCTGTAAGGTGTGCATTAAAACCGTTTAATGCACAGGTAGTTCCAGTCAGTTTGATTACAGTTAGAAATTAATCTGCTACTATAAACATTGGTAACCATAGTAACACAGTTACACTTGCAGAGAGAGCGAGCGAGCGAGCGAGACATAAGTGCGTCTCTCTTTAAAGTGCACAGGTTTTATTTCAGCACTACTTAATTTAAAGCGGATGGAGTGCAAGCCTTAACTTAAGAAAGTGACCGTTATTTTTACCCGTCTGTTAAAAAATTACACTGTTAACATTAATTACAGCTTTAACTTGGCAAATAACCAAGGTATAAGCGGGATAATCCACGGCTAGCCATGCATTAAAGGGTTTTAATGCACTTCGCAGAGACAACCACCCTCCGCTACGCGTCGGGTGGTTCTTCGCCTCTACGTCGTGCATTAAAACCCTTTAATGCATGGCTAGCCGTGGATTATCCCTTACATGATACTTTTGTATTTTTGTTTTTAGCAACAAAACTCAACATGTTTAACCAAACCAAGAGATGTTTTCCACTGGTTTGGTCACTTTTAAACTACTAATAGAGTCTCACCTTTAACTAGACCGGTGGTTTAACCTTGAACCTAGTTTGGTGTTTTGCTGAAATCTTTTAACGTGTTTGTAAAACAGCACTCATGGTTTTCTAAACCTCAAATGGAAACAGGGCAGTATTTCAGTATTGCTGCTGTGGTTTAAACTTTGTCTTATACTTCATGAAGAGATGTTCATTGTTTGTATACTTCGACTTTAAGTGTCGCACATTTGTAACATATGAAATAAACCTTTACACTTGATAAGTTTGTATTGCCTATTATTTTGTTTAATTGACAGAAAAACAGGCAGATACAAAGATTAAACCCAACAAAGAGTTGATGCAAAACATTCACATGAATAATTTAGCCATAGTTTATTTCTGTCATTTGTCTTCAGTGGTTTTCTGTTGAATATCAACACCTGATCTTTATTTAAACACCCACAACATCGAGTCCAACCATCAAGTTGCTGTTGTCAATCAACAATTAAAAACAAAAGACATCACAACCTCTATAGCAGTTACCACAGTAAAACATGGTAGATTTCACAAAGATGATTTATTCATGACTTTATAAGCAACATTAACTGATAACATTGATACTTTATTAAACATTATAAGAAATGAAACCGGTAGAAGAGCAGAGGTTCAGTTGACTCGAGTGTCTTCAGACTCCTCACATGTTGAAAATCTCACTGCAGTGTACTGTACATACGGCAATATAAACATTATAATTACATTATAAAAGTTTAACACTGTGGTTTATTTTACAATAGTCTTACAGATATCAAGTAATCAAAACACTTAAATTATTAACATATTTATATATATATATATATATTAAGATAATTTACCTTTCATAAAAGTTGTCTTTAAAAGTTTTTTAATCCACTTTAAATGTTGACTAAGTTCTCTGAAGGAAAATTCTGTCTACAGTGACACACACTTTCATCCAGGTTGATTATGAATTATAAAATAATTAACTTTCCAATTAACTATAAAGGCATGACGCACTTTAACTTAACCACTTTAAAGCATCATGTCTTGTTCCACTAGAGGGCGACACACAACATAGACTAATGAAGCATTCACACAACACATGAGAAACACAGAAGCCACCCCACACTAATTTACACTGGTTGTTATTCACAGAAATTAATTTTAAATGGTATTTTCATTGTAAGTATGCAAATAAGTACAGTAAATTTGTGTAGTTTTAATGGTAATATATATTTTATTATTTACAAAATGTGTTCCTTATAGTACAAGTAGCAGTATACAGGGTTCCCACACCTTAGCTAACTTCAAATTCAAGGACTTTTCAGGTCCAATACCTTCAAATTCAAGGACTAAATGCGGGAACACATTTCAAGTGCGAGCAAGGTTACATCGTGTTACCTTACCTTTTAAGATACATTGTTACAGTTCCCTTTGAGGGAACTCACGCTGCGTCACTACGGTGACATTTTGGATACGTCTCCAGTGGTAAGTGCATTTGAATGTTTATATCAAATACAACTAATGGTGAGGCTTAACAACAAAGACAGGGGGCAGAAAGTATGGCAAGGGAGACGCAGCATCTCGTTCCCTTCTCAGGGAACAACAGTTAAATGTGTAACCCGAGACGTTTTCATGTGTCAAACACAACTATGCAAAAAAGCATTTTGGTATGAATCAACATTTGCATAAAGAAGATATAAGCATTAAAGCGAACAATTTAGCACGTGTGCTTAAAAAGTCCAGCATTTTAATGATATTATCCTACACTACACAGGGAATAATATGGATTTTTATACTGAATTCTAGTTTTAACTTGCAACAGATATGCCAGAAAAGGAGATCATCCCTCAGCAGGAAGGGTTGCAAAGCAGAAATACACCAGGGATTGAGTACAGATAAACAACATCCACAGAATAACAGGAACTACTGATACATTAGGATAAGCCGCGTGAAGAATGTTGTTTGTTCTCCAGACTTCGGTCACCATCTACTCCCATTGCATTCAGAAAACCTTTCAAGCTTAAAAATTAAGTTTTAAATGAAGAATTCAGATCCATTACACACTTAAAAGTACAAACTGCCTAAGGAAGATAATGTGCACTGAAAGAGATGAAACACTTTTAACCCTCTTGTTAAATTTTAGCATCACTTTTAATGTTTGGGGTTAAATTGACCCTACTATGCTAAATAACTTAATTTAAAATAAAATTGTAGGAAAAAACATAACTTTTTTATTTTTTATGTACATAAATTGTTTATTTAATAGATTCAATTCTATGAAAACTTAACTTTTGTATTGTAGCACATACATTTAGTGTATATTTAGCAGAGGTGGGAGTAAGTCTCAAGTCTTAACCTTCAACTCTCAAGCAAGTCCGAGTCAATCTTTGTCAGAATCAAGTCAAGTCACTGCTTTATGGCAAGCAATTCAAGTCAAGTCGCAGCTTGGGTCAAGCAAGTCACTGGCAAGTCATACAAGTGTTTAATGATTTAAAATGTATATATTAAACACTGTTAAATCTACAGTAGTTATGGACTGTGAGTTTTTTATTTGCAACAAAAAATTATTATATGCATTTCTATTTAAAAGGTGTCCACACAAAATCTAAAAAGAAATAAAAATCAAAACTTCAATGCCTAATATGTAAATGTAACTAAAATTAGGCCAACATAAAAGCATTAAAAGTGTTTAGGTACAACTGTGTCAATATACTGTATGAAATGCAAAGTTAGTGTATTGGCTGAATTACTGTTTGACTGTCTACATTTTGTATAAGTATTCGGTCTCAAAGCCTAATAAACAGTATACCTGTTAAAGTCATTAAATGTTAATTAAATGACTGGTCCTGACTGTAACTTCGTAAAAAAGATTAATCCATATTTACTTTATTACTAAATTACTTATTTTGCCCAAAAATTCTTAATGAGCTCTGCTATTTGAAGTAAGTTTAAGGTTTATTATGATTTCCTGAACAACTTTTACTAAAGTTACTGCAGTTAACAAGAAGCCTTTTGCTTCATTAAAGGTGCAGTGTGTAATTTTTAGAAGGACCTCTTGACAGAAATGCAAAATAATATACAAAACTATAGTATCAGGGGTGAATAAAGACCTTTTCATAATGAACCGTTATGTTTTTATTACCTTAGAACAGGACGTTTTTATCTACATACCCTTACGTGGAAGTCGCCATTTTGTGCCACCATGTTTCTACAGAAGCCCTTAACGGACAAACTTTTTTTACTAAGTTGTCTGTCAATGACATTTTTTTTCCAGTGGCAGCTACCATAGCTTCTCTATGTGTTTCAAAAGCGAGGGGTGAGCAGTGGACTAAGCCGTTGGTTGCAATTCGCAACCTCACCACTAGATGCCGCTAAAATTTACACACTGCACCTTTAACAGACAGTCAATAAGATGTAAGAAGTTTAAAATTCAGCCATGTTTATATCTTACAGTTAGTATAATGCATGCATTTATTTATCTGAATTAAGAAAGACAGATGGATGTTTAGTTCAAATGACATTTGTGCTTTTATTTAAGTATTCAACTCCACAAATTATAAGCGTTTCTCTACATTTTGTATATTTACTCTAATGTTTATTTAAATTTAAATTCAGATATTTTTGAATTTATGAATTGCTTGCTTATTGTTCAAGCAAATACTTCTGACAATATAAACAACAAAAAATTAAATCATACACGAAAAGCCATTGATGTTGATGTTTAAGACAATAAGTTAATTTTATCCATACGTTTAATTGTCAGCTTGACTTCGGTTATGCTATCTTGATATTCTTCAGAAGCTGGCCTGAAATCCTCTAAAGCATCGTCATACTCTTTAAGAGCTTGCTTAAGCCGATCACGCTCAATACTCCCTAGGATGGCCTGAAAAATCATATCGATCCCCATGAATAGCACCCCAAAGACAACACAGCCTAATAACCCAGTGGCAATGACCCCACATGTGCCTGTTATGCCTGCCAGAATCGCCACGTTTTTAAATAACCAACCGACCAGAAAAGGGGCTGCAAAGCCTGCAAAACCACATTGAATTCCACGAAGAACTCCTGAAACTTTTGCACGTTCAGGAATAGACAGATCTTTTGTCTTCAGTTTCTCATATAAGTCAGGTTCCAGCATCTTTATCAGCTCCTTGTCAATCTTCTCTAGCTGAGCCTGGATCTCACGGACGCGTTGAATTAATACATCGCAGTTGGCCTTTACAGTAGCGCTCTTATTCAGGGTGATTGGACTGAAGCGCAATCCCAAGTGTTCCTTTAGAACATCAATGAGTTGGTTGGTGGCTCTGAAGTTGTTCTTCATCAGTTCTGCTATCTCTTGACTTTTGCGGATAAGCGTCTCCCTCATTTTAGGATTTTCAGGGTAGAAGATATCAGCCCAATTCATTGTGCTTTGTGTCTGAGTCTTGAATAAAAGAGAGATAATGAATTAAGGATTACAGTGTAACAGGTGATTCTGTTTAAAAAAAAATCAAAATCAATTTTTGATGAGCCATTATAATTTTTTTTTTTTTTCATTTACTCTTGATGCTGCATGACAGGAATAACAAGTCTACAGTCAAATAATTTTTTTTGAAGCATGTGCTGTACTGTAGATGGAGATTGTGAGTACACAGGAAAGCCGTTTGTAGTCTGGGTAATTGTATATAGCAAGGGAGAGAGTCTGTACACCTTCTTGGAGAGCAGACAAAGCCTGCATCTGAAATTGCAGTACATACTGAATTAGATGAAGTACCTACTCATTGATTGTTAAAACAGTAGTATGAATATGGATAGTATGAATGAATTCGGACGTACTACATCCGCATCAGTCTACAAAGTGACTGGCTGTGTCCGCATACTTTCTTATTATATAGTAGGAGAGGCAAGTAGTTTGTCCAAATTCATAGTATTCGAAAAACAGTAGACAAAAATTACCTGGATGACCTACCAGGAGAGGAGTTATTCAACGAAAAAAAGACGGAGGGACGTAGTTTTATTCAAAAATGCCCGAAAGCAGTAAAGTGCCTCTATTCAAATGCAAATACATATATTAAACAGCTGTCCCTTGTGGTTGAATTGCACTTGTTTAACATCATCATAACTTGTTGTTATGAAGACGTATGTCACGTGATCTATCAACATGTCTGGTCAAAAGGAAGTAGATTTTTTTGCATGCACTTAGAGGGTTTTGCAGTCAAATTTGTTAAATGACAAAAGTGACATAAATGTATACAGTATATATGAACTTGTCAACTTGATTAGCAAAAGAAAGAAAAAAGAAACAAGTTTAGGTTCACTAAATATCAAAACCTTATCATTAAAGCAACACTATGTAGTTTCCAGGTAAAAATGACTTACAGCCCCCCCATGTGGTTGAAAAGCGCAACAGTGCCTGGTATCAGACACTCTTCTGCAGGCAGGGGGAGGGGCGGGGCTGTGTTTCCTACCCTCCACCGCCACTTTCAGAGTGTGCTTGTAGCAGCTAGGAGGCTGCTCAGGTTGCAGCAACAGTACAATTTGTCCACTTAAAAGTTGTTCTATCACTGAAATAATTTTAGAGACATTATTTAAAGGTAAAAAAACTACATAGTGTTGCTTTAAGGGAACTCAAAAATCTTACTGCATGACGTGCCTTATATATTTTTGTTTTCTCAACTATTTATTTGTCACAGTTGAGGTTTGTGTTCAGTGCTGAATGCATTATGCTGCATTAGAGTAAATTTACAACAAACTGTTCAAACAATTCACTGATCTTGGAAAATAAAATATTGTCTTAAACAAAAAACTTGTGCGCCTTTTGCTATTTACAGTTGTAAATCTGTGCAACAATGTTAATGTGCAACATTTAACACTTACACAATCACTTAACTATTAAATGTACTGTATTAACCTGTAAGAAGTAATTGAAATAAATGAAATGAAATAAAAGTTTATTGTTCTTGCTCACCTGGGTTTATTCTAAAGAACTGAAGATTGTGCTGTTGGTGATTCAGATCTCAGTCTCTAACACACTTCTAATGTTTATTCATTCAACTTAAATGTTGGACTGGACAGGAATGAAACCGTTACATTTTTATACTGCACTGTGTTACTTTCACTTTTAATGCGACGATCCTAACTGCACACAAAAAATCCCCAGGGACAGGGAGGGGGCTCATGTTCTGGCTGGGTTTGTTTAAAGATTGTTTACTGCTGAATTGTTTATCTACTTCAGTGAAGAACTTCCTGTATGTAATTTATAAAAAGACTGAGATCCTGATGTGGTCTTTACGGGATCACGCTGCATTTACAGGAAATTAAGACTGACAGTGATTTGGGGGTTTGGATTAAATTTAACTTGATTTAGCACATTCCTGCACCTTACAGTCGATAACATGAACTATCGCAGAATACGAAAAAAATGAGTTAACCAGTTTATAGGTTAATAGTTATGTTCAAAATAATAGCAGTGGCACACCTGTAAGAAGTAATTGCAGGTAACTTGCTAAACCACTGTTATTCGTAGTAGTAATATTTCTGCATTGGAAATGATCTACTTACAGATGTAGTAGTGTAATAGAAAAACAATAGACCCATCTGAAATGATATCCACACTACTTGTTCTGAGTTATAGACTCATTTATTGAAAGTGACATGATCAAAATAATAGCAGTGTGAAGTTTAATTGGAAAATGAGTTCATTATGTGAAAAAAACATCTCTTTTTGTCCTTTATTAGGAAAGAGTGGAAGCAAATATTTCACCCATTGTTATAAAATATATCTGCTGCTGAATTTCTAAGTAAAATGGACCATTCCATCATTGCTCAGAGGAACAATGCAATTTTATTAAAAAGTTGATTTGAGAGGGGAAAACGTATAAAGAAATGCAGCAAAGTTTATGATGCTCAGCTTTAAATGATCTCAAATGCTTTAAAATGGCAACAAAAACTCAAAGCGCATGGAAAAAAACAAGCAACTACGGTTAATACAGATTGAAAAATAGTCAGGAACGCAAAGATTCAGCCTTTCATCACATCAAAGATGATCTAAAATGATCTGTAAGTACTATAACAGTCAGAAGACATCTGATTGAAGCTAAGCTGTTGCAAGAAGCCCCCATTAAGCACCATTGTTTAAATAAAGTCATGAGCAGAATCACATCAACTGACCCAAAGAAAAATGACGTGACATTTTGTGTCCTGAGCCACAGTACACTGTAAAGACAGTTGAACATGGTGGTGCAAAAATCATGGTATTGGGTTGTTTTTCATACTACCATGTTGGGCCTATTTATTGTACACAAGATAAAATGTATCAGTTTGAATACATCAGAATACCTGAAGAGATTATTTTGCCCTTTGCCAAAGAGGAAATGCCCCTAAAATGGGTGTTTCAACAAGACAACAACCCCAAAAACACAGCAAGAGGGCAAAATACCTGTTTCTGGGTGACAGAAGTTGGTTGACTTGATTTGACACAGATGTGCAGCAGATATCAACTACAATGGTAATGCAACTAAATAGTTACTCACTAAAAACAGTTGGGTTAAAAATAACCCAATAAATAACCCAATCAGTGTTGCCAGATTGGACTAAAGATTTCCAGCCCAACTACAGCTTAAAACCCGCCCATTTCAAAAAATACCAGCCCAAAATACATACTGTTATTAAAACTGTTATACCATAAAACACATAGATATATATTCTTATTAAACAACCAGACTAACATGTTCGCGCCAAGTATCCAGTGCATCTTTATTTAAATATAAAAAATAGTTTGAATAAAACACAAGGTATACATCGGAAACCCCAGAAGGGGACAACATTTTTTATTGTTCTTATGCTATTGTCAGAACTACAGTTATTTTATAATAGGCCAATTCTTAAATCATTTTTACTTTTCTTTTTGTATTAGTACTTAAAAATTTGTGCTTAATTTACAACTCATTTTTTTTTAAATAATTACAATTATTTTTATTATTTAACTTATAGACCACTGGGCGAATCAAGATGAATTCTCTTTTTTCTTCCTTCTTTTAATTTTAAATAAAATAATGACTGAATGATATGATTAGGTTAATTATGATTAGGTTTAAGAAATGATCAAACATGACATCAAAATTATACAGCAAACTAAAAGTGTAGGCTATAGCATATACGCTTACCTTTAAATATAGAGTTAACGTAGAGAATCTCAGCAGAACTGATGAAAACGTCTCTATTATAGAACAATTGTAGAACTTTTAAATTATAGAACCAACTTTGTCAAGTCACAACCATATAGATTAATAGATCGTTGAGTCAAATCTCTTCAGCAACTGCCGGGGAGGTTTGAACGTTGCCGAGGTAAAGCCATTTCTGGCCAGGCCAGTGCGCACATCCATAATGCTGGAGAGTAGCGGTAGTCCCATACGATTCCTAGTGTCATCTTTTAAAAGTGAGACGAGAGAAAATGCTCGCTCAACATGGGCATTGGAAACAGGCAGAACAAGAAGTCTTATGGCACCTTGTGCCAATTCCTGGAAACACTTGTGCCCCCCTGCATCTTTAAACGCCTCGACTTCGAGCCAAAACGTGTCAATGTCCTGATCATCAGAGAAGCTTGCGGTTGCCACATTCCTCCACTGCGTTTCTAATGTACCAATAGGGCACGAGAAAAGATCAGCTGGTAAGTCCTTTACTCCAGGCCTATTTATAGGGGACATAACAGATTTCGGGCAGAAGAGCTCCAGTTTGCGCAGGATTTCCATTGAAGCAGGTAAACGCAATTGGTACTGTTTTACAAGTTCTTTCAGAAAATCCATACAACGCAAAGCAATTCTCTCCTTCATGTCTGGGGCTAAAGTGCTTTCCTCCAGTTTGTCCATAAATGTGGTACCCAGGTCCGCATCCAGAGGGGAAAGGAATATGCCAGACTGTGTGAGGTCAAGTTCACGAAGCGGCTTGTCATTACGCAAGACGCTCGGTTTAAGAATGCGTCTAACAGTTGTCATGTACAGCCTTTCCAAGTCTCTAAACACACCGAGAGAGTTTCCTGTTTCTAATTGAAAGCATTTATTTACAGCTTTGATTTCCATCAGAACAGGCTGAAGAAAGTACATGTAAAGGAGATTAGTTTTGTCATTGTACATTTCCTTTAAAAGCCGAGCAGTATAACAGTGTTCTGTACTTGAAGCCATGTTAAAGTGCAGTGTGAGGGAATCTTTTTGATCCAGAATGCGGTTAATGCAGTCAGATATGACAAGCCAACGGGTACAGCTTGGACTTAGTAATTTCAAAGGGCAGCCCCCGTTATTAATAGTCTCGTATATGTTCTTGTATTCATATTGCCGCTTTGCTGAATGAGCGAACCAGTTGTAGGTTTCTCTAACCATATATTCTATGTTGCTCGGAAGAAGCTGCATTGCTTTATTTGCAACAATGTCAAGTGAATGGCAAACACAGCGAATAAGCTGCAGGTTGGGCTGTATTTGCTTAAGTAGGGTGAAAACCGAGTGTTTTTTTCCGACCATTACGCTGGCACCATCTGTGGCAATGCACATCATGTTTTTTATCTGCAGACCGTTCTTTGATAGAAAAGCCACAACAGTGTCTGATATGGCCTTAGCATCAGCATCCGTCAGCTCCACAAGTCCGAGATATGTACTGACAAACTTGCTGTGTTTTTTTGAGTGGTATTTCACACAAATGCAAAGAAGTTTGTTCACGGATATGTCAGTGCTTTCATCGAGATAAAGGGAATATGGAGACTCACCAATATCTTCCACAAGTTCTTCTCTGAAGTGTGGTGCGAGGACAGATTTGATAACGGCTGTGCACTTTGTCCGGTGCATTTGGAATGTTCCCATCTCATCTTTCAAAATGTCTGACAAATCGTCCACCGCATTTATTGAACTGTGACAAGCAATGTAGGCAGCGATTCTAATTTCACAACGCTTTTGGTCATCTTTGATCAGAGACTGGCCTGCTGCTCCCGCTGGGACAGTAAAAGTTTTTACACTTGGTGCACAACGCGATTTGTGTTTTTTTGTGTTAGCATGCTCTTTCAAATCATTCAACTGTGCTCGGATTTCGGATTGACAGTATTTACAAAATGCCTTAGACTCATCGCCTACCACGGGTGCAATCCATGTTTTCAGAGACGGGTCGCTCTCCCATTCCTTTCTGTAGGACTTTTTATATTTTCCCCACTTTGGCATGATGATGATTAACGATGATGATGATTTAGTTTTGACGATATAATGTTAACAAATAGAACGATTAGCCTTCATACAACAACCCGCCAATCAAGCTTGAAGTCTGATTGGACAGGATTCCCCTGATCCATAGGCTATTGGCTAACCTGAACCATAACTTATTTAAACGTCATCCTACTTTATATTTATATATAATATATATAATATAATTTATTTTATAGTTCGTTTTCATAAAAAAAATATAATAAATACTGTTTATAGTAAAAAAAATAAAAGCCCGCCTGTTGCATCAAAAACCAGCCCAAATTTTAAAGACCCGCCCAATGCCTTTTTTCCCGGTCGGACGTGACCAAAAGCAGGCCAATTGGGCGGGAACCCGCCCAATCTGGCAACACTGAACCCAATGGTGGGTTACTATAGCACCGACCCATTGTTGGTTTATTTTAACCCAATGCATTGGGTAGAAAGTTTTACCCAATTAGTTGGGTTATTTTTGCAATGCTGTTTTAACCCTATTATTATTATTATTATTATTATTATTATTATAACTATTATTATTTAATATTTATTACTATTATTTGCTTTATAAATAAATAATACAAAACTTACAAATACATTTATTTCCATTTAGTAATTTGCACCTGCACTTAAATGTATAAATACATACATGTATAGAAGCATAAATACATACATACACACATAGATATATACATACATAAATATACAAAAACATATAAGAACAGAACAAATACTCCATCTTATCCAAGTAAAAACTGCTTAAAAGAATAGTTCACACATTTGTCATCATTTTCATCCTCTCACCTGTAGTCTTAATTTGATGACCACAAAGGAAGATATTTCAAAGAATGTTTGAAATCAAACTGATCATGAGCCCCATTCCCTTTCATAGTATTCTTTTTTCCTACTATGACAGTCAATGGGGCTCATGATCTGCTTGGTTTCAAACATTCCTTTGTGGTCATCAGAACAAAGAAATGTATACAGGTTTGTAACAACAGGAGAGGAAGAAAATTATGACATAATTTTTATTTTGGGGGGAACTATCCCTTTAAGCAGGTGACAGTGTGTTAAGGAAACATCACCTGGTACAAAATGTATTGTGTGTTACAGAAACTACCTAACAGTAGTGAAAGGCTTGGGAATATTAAAGCATGTGTCAACTGCTGGTCTTGCTCCAGGGCCATGCCTCCCCACAATAACAAAGACTTGTGATTAGTCGAATTCATCCCATAGCAGGACATGGGGTCTTCGTCATACCTCCTCCTCCAAATACTGAATTATGTTTGTTTTCTGACCTTAAGACAGAATTTTCACAATGTAAATATGCACACATAAACAGGATAAAAAAAACAAGTGTCATAAATGATACTTACAGGTTGAAAATTATTAAATGTTTGCTTTGGCTCTTGCTACTGAAGGAAGGCTGAACCATCTTGCTGGCCATTTTGTAGGGTTTTTAATGCAACATCTCCAAGAATGTCTACATTTAAAGAAAAGAATAATGTATTAAATCTCAAAGCAAACACATCTGGCACGCTGAATAAATACTTTGACAGTAGATGGCGCTGAATTGCAAATTCAACCGTTACCGGGGTAACCGTAAACAGACGTGCAGGATTAAACAGCGCTTTATCAGGGGTTCCCTTTCGAGAACGGTCTCTCGACATTGCGTCAGTAGCTGACGCTATGGGAGAGGTCTAGGAGGACCTCTCCCATAGCGTCAGCTACTGACGCAATGTCTCGTTCCCGTTTCTCAGGGAACCGAGGTTACGATAGTAACCGAGACGTTATACTGAGGTAAAACGACAATAAAATGCCATCGAGTCATTTCTTAATACATTTCCATTCAGAAGCACATTTATATTACAGCTCTGTTTCTATAACAGACCGGCTAAAAAAATATTTGGAGCAAAAAACAGCCGTTTGCATCCCTTACAAAAGTTCAAAACGGTTTTTACTACACTTTAAACAAAAAAGCATTGTCTGTTAGAAGCCATGGTTAAAGCAATATGGCAATCAATACGCCATGAAACTAACGTTATACACAATTCAATAGTTTAAAGTGAAGTTAAATCTTTAAAAAAAATCAGTTTTAAGTGTCTACAGAGAAAAATGTTGACACTGCTATTTTTTAACAGCTTAATATTAATTTTATTTGCTTCCCTTTAAAAGAACAAGACAGACTTGTAAATTGTGTTAATGCTTTGATTTGTAATTGAATGTTTAATGTTTTCAATACATTTGAAATATGGAAATAAACTCTGGAAAGGTATTTCTGGTATAGCTTAAAAGTGGTTTAAATCTTATCTTTCAGAATGCTTCCAGTTTGTCTATTCTGGAACAAATAAATCTCAGACTGTTCATTTACGGCAAGGTGTACCCCAGGGGTCGGTGTTGGGTCCTACTCTCTTCAGTAGCTATATGTTGCCTCTTGGGCAGATTATTCAGAAATATGGTCTAGGATATTTCATTGTAAATACATCAGCATTTACAATTTTATCAGCTTGCTTATTGGAAATACAGGTCTGGATGAAACAGAAATTCCTACAATTAAACGGTTCAAAAACTGAAATTCTCTTGATTGGCAGTTCAACTACTGTAAATAAATGTAATAACTTTAGATTTACTGTGGATAGGTGCCTGATTCCTCCTTCTGCACAGGTCTGTAATCTGACTCTTGATGCACAATTGACTTTTAACACTCATTTTTAGAATGTCACTAAAGGAGCTTTTTATCATCTTTGGAACATTGCACGTATAAGACCATTTATTGCCATGCCTGATGCAGAAAGGCTCATCCATGCCTTTATAACATCTAGGCTTGATTATTGCAACTCTCTATTTGAAGGGTTACCTGCAAGTTTTATTAAGAGACTGCAATATGTGCAAAATTCAGCTGCTCGTGTTTTGACCTATACACCATCACGCTGCCATATTACCCCTGTGCTTTCTCAACTACACTGGCTTCTAGTTCAAGCATGCATTGATTTTAAAGTTCTTATCTTAAAGGAACAGTATGTAAGAAATTTATATCAATTAATCATTAAATGGCCCTGAAATGTCACTAGACATTAAGAAATCATTTTCATTTCAAATACTTCTATCACTCACAACAGCGGTCCGGCCAGGATATTGTCATTTAAAAAGTGGAGTTGCAGCCCTCAACTGATGTTTATGTTGTCGTTTGGTATATTGGCCACCAGCTGTGTGATTGCAGTACCAGTTTTAGCCACACGTTTTGTGATTGCAATACCAGTTTTGGCCACAATCCTACATACTGTTCCTTTAACTTATAAAGCTGTACATGGGTTGGCTACAGATAATATTTGTAATTTGGTTACAGTATCTCTACCAACCCGGTCTCTCCGCTCCGCGTGTTCTCTAACTTTGCATCAGCCTCGCTACAAACTCAAAACTATGGGTGGGAGGTCGTTCTCTTGTGTTGTGTGCCTAAGCTGTGGAATTCTTTGCCTTTTTCTATTAGGAATGCTCTATTTTTTACTTGTTTTAAGAAATTACTTAAAACACATATTTCTAATGAATCTATTTTATAATCTAATAGCTGTTATTGTCATTGTTTAGTGTGTTGTAATTATGGGGTAGTGTTGTTTCTTTAATTGTTGTTGTAGCGCCTTGAGTGTAAGAAAGGCACAA
Source organism: Paramisgurnus dabryanus (assembly GCF_030506205.2). NCBI lineage: Eukaryota > Metazoa > Chordata > Actinopteri > Cypriniformes > Cobitidae > Paramisgurnus > Paramisgurnus dabryanus. The sequence goes on from NC_133360.1 coordinate 26,766,128, forward strand.
TACAAATAAAATGTATTATTATTTTTAATATTAATTTTAAAATGTTTGCACTTTATTCACTTTTATTAGAACACTGCTATTATTTTGAACATAACTGTACAATGATGGTTATACAGTATGATCAGTCATGATTCTGATAAACATGAAAATAGTCTGATTTTCATAATATGTCCCCTTTAAATAAAGTCTGCTTGTGTTCATCTAAGCCAGTGCCTGGGTTCTTTTACTTTAGATTCATAACATGATCACTGTCCATCACTTGCAAATGTGGCGATACATATGCCAAAGGGGCGAGAAAAAAAAACTAAATAACCTGCATACGCAATTATCCTAATGGTTACCAAAGCAACGACTACGCCACCTGGGATATATCCCCCCCAGGAAGGACCCGAAAAGGCCCACAGGTTCACTCTCCCTAAAAGAGGACTCAGAGACGTGGATAATTGGTATTAAAAAGATTCATAAAGCTTTATTCAGATAGAAATGTTAAAAAGATCTTGCCTAAAAAGGGCACTCATCAAAATCACGGCACACCACTGACACGAAATAAGGACTAATCAAACAGAAAATGAACAAGCCTGAAACTGGGGTATAACAACCAGGAGGCAGACTAGAAACAGAGCTTGTAAGTAATAATAATACTAATACACACGTGCACCAAATCACTGCAACACCTAAACAGATTCACTGCAAATTCACACCACATTAGGGGAGGCTATTTCTGCTCAGTCTTAGTCTGCCTTCCTCAGGGCCCCAAGTTACAGACAAAATAATCAAACACTTCCAAAGAAAACCACTCAACATTTACCCAAAGCAAAAGAATTAAGCACAAGACGACAAATAATAAATGGCAATGAATAACCAAAAGACAAATAATAAATTGTAATGATAAACAAAAGACAACAATTAGTAAATTGCAATAAGCAAAACCAAAAATAATAAATTGCAATGAATAAGCAAACGAAAACAAATAATAACTTGCAATGAGTAAGCAAAAGACAAATAATAAATTGTAATAAATAAACAAAAGAACACAAATAATAAATTGCAATAAGCAAACGAAAATAATAAATTGCACTGAATAAACAAACGAAAACAAATAATAACTTGCAATGAATAAGCAAAACAAACAATAAGTTGTAATGAGCAAACGAAAAGAAACCAAGAAAATATTAAATATCACACAAAAAAAGAGACAAAGATAAGCTAATACACACAAATTACTAACCTAAACGAAATAAACTAAACAAAAGAATCCAAAATAAACAAAAAGCAAAACAGCAGTGTTAGGACCTTAAGCCATGATGCCGGGTAACTCAAACACCTGAAACACAAACAATATTAGCAAAATGTCACATGTCTTAAGGAAGGCTGAATGGACAGGAGTGGGTTAAACATACCAGCCTGCATGGGTCACAGCATATACTCCGCGGCCGAATCCGTCGCCCCCATCAACCACTTGTGACAGAAGCCGCAGATCAAAAGCACACGCCTCAATTACACCGCGATTCCCTAATACAAAATGAACCAATCGTTCGTAATGCTCAGATGCCGAGGACACCACGGCAACAAATGCCAGCCTAAGAGAGCTACAATGAGCAAAAAGCATAACTATTAAAAGACCAAAACCAGACAACCGAACGGATGAAAAAAACGCCAATACATACCTTTTGTGTGGAAACAAGCTATCGGAACTGCAGCACAGCTGAGCCTGCAATCTCCCGATTCAAGGAATGCCACGTAAATCACCAGAGACAAAAAGTTTGCGATCCTCTAATAGAGAATGCTGCGGTACAGATACCAACTTCACAAGAGCTTATACTAAACGGAAAACAACTATTAGAATGATTAAAACCAAATAATAGGACCAAGCATAATGACCGCCAGTACATACCTCTCGTGTGACAGCAATGCAATACTGACAAAAATGCAAACAGCTGAGCGTGACATCCGGTCGCCTTACCTTCAGCCTTTATATATACTCATCCTAACCAGAACGCAAGTGAAAGCGATTACCTAGAGGGGCGTGGTCAGGCCGGCACCCATAACTGCCTTCCACCACAATCTACCCCCCTTTTTTCTGCATCATCGACCCGATGATCCATTCACAAACTCAATTCCAAGGTCTAAATAGCGCAGTTACAGAATTGGAAACTGATGAAGCAGGAATTGAACCCCCTACAGTGCGTGGAAGATGATGAGGATTAGCATGGCAACCTGCAGTTACTCGCCCTGTACGTCTTAAAGTGCCACCTTGC